>NC_134898.1:8295018-8500018 GCF_041734735.1 Babylonia areolata | reverse complement strand
AGGTGGTCCAAACAAATGCTCATCTCCATACCCCCCAGTTGGCTAGCCGCGGTCAACGGGCATCTCCAAACGCGGTCGAACAACAATAGAGAAGAAAAGGCCGGCACCTGCCTCACAATTTGGTGCAAAAGGACTAAAGGTAGCATGCTGGAACATCCGAACCATGCGTGACTCTGCAGACAGCAACCACCCAGAAAGGCGTTCCGCTCTAGTCGCACACGAACTTCAGAGACTGAACATTGACATTGCTGCCGTCAGCGAAGTCCGCTTTGCAGGGGAAGGCAGCCTCCAGGAACACGGCGCTGGGTACACCCTCTACTGGTCAGGCAAGCTAGAGACCGAGAGACGCCTTTATGGCGTAGGCTTTATGGTCAGGAGCACCATTGCCTCCAAGCTTGAAAACCTGCCAACAGGACACTCAGACCGAATTATGTCCATGCGCCTCCCACTACAGAACAAACAGCATGCCACTCTGTTCAGCGTGTACGCTCCAACCCTCCAAGCGGACCCCACAGAAAAGGTCAAGTTTTACACTGATCTGCGCAACCTCGTTCAGAACACCCCTGCTGACGACAAGGTCATCATCCTTGGCGACTTCAATGCCAGAGTTGGCCAAGATTCAGAAGCCTGGAAAGGAGTCCTTGGCAAGCATGGCGTTGGTAATTGCAACGACAATGGGCGCCTTCTTCTCGAGTTCTGTGCAGAGCAGCAGTTTACCATCACCAACACCATTTTCCAGCAGAAGGACAGCCTGAAGACAACGTGGATGCATCCTCGGTCCAAACATTGGCACCTCATTGATTACATCCTGATGCGCCAGAGAGACGTACGAGACGTCCTACACACCCGAGTGATGCCCAGCGCGGAGTGTCATACTGACCACCGCCTCGTCCGCAGCAAGCTCAGGCTCCACTTCAAGCCCAAACCAAAGAAAGGAGGAGCTCCTAGGAAGAAATTCCAGGTCGGCAACTTTCAGTCAGCTGAAGTGAAAGCTGAATTCCAGGCGAAGCTTCAGGACAAACTTGAAGACCCCAGTTGCCCCACAGACCCCTCTCCAGAAGCACTATGGGCACAGCTGAAATCAGCCATCCTGCAGTCCTCTGAAGAAGTCCTAGGCTTCTCGTCGAAAAAGAACAAGGACTGGTTTGACGAAAACAACCAGGAGATCCAAGAATTGCTGGCGAAGAAGAGATCAGCCCACCAGGCTCACCTTGCACAACCGTCTTGTCCGGTGAAGAAAGCAACCTTCCGGCTCATATGCAGCAACCTCCAGCGCAAGCTTCGTGAGATTCAAAATGGGTGGTGGACCAACCTGGCAGAGAGGGCTCAGCTTTGTGCAGACACTGGTGACTACCGGGGCTTATACGAAGCCTTGAAGGCGGTGTACGGTCCCTCATACCAGGTCCAGAGTCCTTTGCGCAGCGCAGACGGCCAGGCGCTCTTCACAGACAAGACGTCGATCCTGAACAGGTGGTCGGAACATTTCCAGGCCCTCTTCAGCGCCAACCGCACGGTTCAAGACTCGGCAATTCTCCGCATCCCACAACAGCCAGTGAAATTACAACTGGACGAGCTACCAACCCTAGAAGAGACTGTCAAGGCCATTGAACAGCTGAAATGTGGCAAGGCAGCAGGGGTTGACGGAATTCCGCCAGAGGCGTGGAAGAATGGAGGCCCAGCACTACACTCCAAACTCCACAACCTCTTTGTCTGCTGCTGGGAGCAAGGCAAACTACCACAGGACCTCCGTGACGCAGTCATCATCACCCTGTATAAAAACAAGGGAGAAAAGTCGGACTGCTCCAACTACAGGGGGATAACTCTGCTCTCCATCGCAGGCAAGATCCTCGCCAGAGTCCTCCTAAATCGGCTGGTGCCTACTATCGCCGAAGAACATCTCCCAGAGAGTCAGTGTGGCTTTAGAGCCAACAGAGGCACCACTGACATGGTCTTCGTTCTCAGACAGCTACAAGAAAAATGTCGGGAACAGAACAAAGGACTGTATGCGACATTCGTCGATCTCACGAAAGCTTTCGACACTGTGAGCAGAAAAGGTCTGTGGGAGCGTGCCTGCATCAGACGTGGACAACGCCCTTCCTAGATCTTCGTCAGCGAAGCCAGGCCATGATGGAGGAAGGTAGATGTGCCAGCATTCCTCAAACTGTCTTCTTGAACTGTTAATATTTGCTGTGTACTGTTCTTCAATATATCTTTTTCTCAGAAGAGCAGTATAAATTTGTACAACTGGCTGAACATTTTGCAATTTGCATTTGCAGATATAGAATTTAGCCAGAAGTAGAACCAGATCCATCACTTTATCTGTCTGCAAATCATCTTTTATACCAAACAAAACAAGTTCCTTATATATCTCAAAGTTTTCACAAAGCTGGCATCTCACCATCAAGATCTGCTGCAACCCTGTCCAAAATTCTTGAACAACAGTCATAAAACATATGAGCAATTGACTGCTCATCTTGGTCACAGAAGTTACAAATAGGAGATTCGGGTATTCTATGCAAAAATAAATATCTTTGAGTTGGTAGTAATCTGTGCAAAAGCCTGGTTTGAAACCATCTGAGCTGTATATCTGGAGATACCTTATGGCAATGAGAAAAAAATCTGTTTCCAGTTGAGACTGTCAAATAAGTTGTTCGACTTTGTAACTGCAGCTGGAGTAGTTTTGTTTTCATTCCATGCATTTTGCACAAATTTGTCTCCCTTCTTTTCTGAAGACTTATTCAAACATTCGCAGTTGTTTTTACTTAGAATGTTATATGTGTATATCAGTTATATGTGCTTGTTTTGGTTTTTGTTGTTGTTGGTTTTTTTGTTTTTTTGTGTGTTTTTTGTTGTTGTTTTTTTAATGTTGTTGTTTGTTTTTGTTTTATTTTCCTATTGTTACTATGTTTTTGTCAGATTTGTCTTTTCTCTTTTCCCAATATATGTATTTATTCATTTATATCTTCATGTCAATTGTCCATGTGTTATAAAAATGGGAAAATAAAAAAAAAGCTTAAAAAGGGGGGGGGGGGGGATTTGTCTCCCTTCTTAATGTGGAACCAAGTTTTACTGTCTAAACGTTTGTATCTGTTAGCCAGAACTACATTTAACTTTCGTCGGCAGTTGCGTATTGCATTCACAATGCCTTCATAAACAAGAAATTTCGTACTTACACCTGGAAAGCTGAGTGAGAATTCATCGTATGTCATAAAATTACCATTATTGTTTACTAATGCTTAACAAACAAACAAACAACAACAAAAAACAATTAAAAAAATCTTGTGATCACACCATTCTTGTACGTACATTACCCTTCTGTCTCTTAGTATATTCATATATCAGACATCTCCAAAATCCTAACAGCTATGCCAGGATCCTTTTCATTGACTACAGCTCTGCGTTCAGCTCAATAGTGCCATCAAAACTATATTTTAAAGTGAAAGACCTCTCGCTGCCTGAATCAATTTGTGCATGGATCGTACATTTTCTAAGATGCAGACGGCAAGTTGTTTAAGCTGGTGACCTCACTTCCTCCACATGCATTCTCAACATAGGCACCCCACATGGATGTGTTCTATCCCCACTGTTGTGCTCACTATTCACACATGACTGTGCAACTCAAAATGAATGTAACACCATGGTCAAGTTTGCCGACGATACAACTCTAGAAGGACTGATTACGAACAGTGATGAGTCAAAATATAGGGAAGAAGTGCATGAACTTGTCAGCTGGTTTGATCAAAACAATTTAGAACTCAACGTATCAAAAACCAAAGAATTAATTCTAGATTTCAGGAAGACCACATCTGACCCCTTACCACTTGTCATTGAAGACAAGCAAGTAGAGATCATCAGCGACTTTAAATTTCTCGGACTGATCATTTCCAACGATTTGAAATGGGAGAAAAATACAGTAAAAATTGTTAAGAAAGCACAACAGCGCTTGTACTTTCTTCGGCGTCTCAAAAAGCTCGGAATTGAAAAAGAAATAATGGTTGATTTCTACCAAGCAGTCATTAAAAGTGTCCTAACCTTTGCTATTACTGTTTGGTACGGAAACAGTTCCAAGGCAGAAGTTGCAGCCCTTAATAGAATCGTAAACACTGCCACCGAGACTACCGGGGCTGATCTACCTTCTCTAGAAGACATATATTATAAGCGGCTACTCAAAACAGCAAAATCAATCAGTCAGGACGAATCACATCCAGCTTTTGGGATTTTCGAGATGCTCCCCTCTGGTCGACGGTACGGAAGTATAAGGACGAAAACCAATCGCTTCGCCAATAGCTTTTTCCCCAAAGCAGTCAATGCCCTGTCTCTCGAACAAATCCAGTGTGATAAATAGAATTGTGCAACCAACAACCATCTACCTGAATATCTAGTCATCCGCCCCATCCACGTGTAATATGCAGCTTCTGCTCAAACGTGTGTGTGTGTGTGTGTGTGTGTGTGTGTGTGTGTGTGTGTGTGTGTGTGTGTGTGTGTGTGCAGTGCGTGCATGCGTAAGTATGCACAAGTTTTTATATTGATATGCACTTGTATGTATCTTATTTCTACTGTATCTGTGTTTGTGTATGATTTTCGATTTATGTTCGTATCTTGTTATGTACTATCCCCCCAATATTCCTTGTGACCCCTGTACACTTGGTAATATACATATTCTATTCTATTCTATTGTATTCTATTCTAATGGATACATTCTGCCATAAAATCATGTACAGAAACTGGACAACAGTTCATTGACAGGTTTTTTTGTAATGTTTCATTACATCCTTCCAAAATGGATTATCTGTTTTTTTGTATGACAACATTTGCATACTCTGCACCAAAACATTCAACATTGGTCAACATTGGATACATATTAATAGTAAGGGTCTGCCAACTAGATTCAGGCATGAGTCTTCTCAACCAACTTATCTTCGTGGAAGCAAGAAAGGCTCTAACGTTTATCATTCTTAAACCACCCCCGCTGTATTGTTGGCATGCAACAGACTTTCTAATTTTTCTTGGCTTACCATTCCATAAAAATGAATATCTTTTTCTAATGCGGTGATAGGTTGTGCAGGTGGATATACGTGATATTTGTGAAGATTTAGTGAGAATGGATACCGCTTCATTAAATGACATTTCACTTCCATCTAGACATAAAGACGTGTCATCAGCAAATTAAGACAGAAGATTTTCTTTATCTTTAATTTTTATTCCTCTAATGTGTGGGTATTATTGCGAATCATAATTGACAGAATTTCAGCACAAATAAGGTATAGGCATGGTGAAGAAGGGTCTCCTTGCCTCACCCCTCTTTTTATGGAGAACCATGGGGAATACTGGCCATTAACTGAAATACGTGTAGTGATATATGAGTAAAATGTTTTTATCCAATTGATCATGTCTGGCCCAAACCTAAAATAAATAAATAAACATTTCTGCAAGAAAGACCAAGAAACACTGTCAAATGCCTTTTTAAAGTCAATAAGAAAGAACATCACAGGAATGTGTTCATGCATATAACAGTGCATCATACAGCAAACGAATATTTTCACCTATGTAACGGACTTTTAAAAAAAATTCTGGCTTTCATGTATAATTAATGGCAGCAACCTTTTTAACCGGTTAGCAATACACGCAGAAACTATCTTGTACGCAGTGCCAAGAAGAGAAATAGGGCGCCAGTTCTTGATGAACCGTTTTGGTTTTCCTTCTTTTGGAATAGATGTAATGTTTCCTTGACGTTGTGTTATTGATAACTGCCCTTTAGAAAAACCCTCATTATCAGAGCGCACAACAAAGCCTCCGATATCAACAAAGAAAAACTTCAAAAATTCTATTCTAAATCCATCAGGGCCCGGGCTCTTAAAGTTGTTCATTTTGTTCACGGCAGCAGTTGGTTCCTGAAAGGTAATCAACCCCTCAATGGACTCACGTTCATCGTTAGACAGAAAGGTGAATCGGGAAGTTCAGCTGGGAGGTCAGTATCACATACATCTTGAAAACTGTACAATACTTCATATCTGTTTATTTCATTCATAATGCCTTCCTGGTCTGAATCATTTTCAGTGTAAGATAAAAACAGGAGAAGAACCAGAACCAGAACAGAACAAAACGTAGAAGAAGAAAGTGCCACCAGGTTGAGACAGAGGTCAGGCGCATGTTCTATCGTTTGGATGTCTACCTCTTCCCTCTCCTTTGCTCAAAAAGATCGGAAAAAATGAAGATTTGATGCAAGAATACCCAGAGCTTGTTAGTACTATACAGTCCTTCGGCACAGATAGCTGCATCGCCAGTGAAAGATCAAACGGGACCAAGACCAGACACACAGGCAGCCTGTAACCTTCTCTATACCTTGGCGCTGTCAAACAAACAGGCAGTGCCGTTGTCTGTCTGCTGGCCACAGCAGTGCAGCCCCGCCATCTGCTCCTGAAGTTGATTATCTCTACCATTGTTAGCAATCACGTCCAACATGGCGCCCCTTGGAAAACGAATTTCCTTGCATCAGGGGCTGGGAGGGGAGGAGGAGGTGTGTGTGTGTGAGAGAGAGAGAAAGAGAGAGAGAGAGAGAGAGAGAGAGTCTGCAAACATACCAGCATTACACTTCCCGTCGAATTGATGATTCTGCCAGCAGCATAAAGCAGTCTTCAAAGATGTCAACTATTACTCACGGCTGCATCATGCAAAATATCGCCAGATAAAAACAAACAAGCACAAGAAACAGACTCCAGTTCTACAATGTGCTCGGTTTTCACAGTGGTAAGGATGTTCTAGAATCACTTCTTAAAGCATCACTTAATCTACCACCCCAAATTTACTATAAATTTTAATTTGGCTAAAATCGTAAAAGTATAGACATTAATAACCCGCATTGTCATGGTGGTAAATAGGTCAAGACAGTATAGCATTGCCTCTGCCGGTGTCAGTGTGGGTGTGTGCATGATTCCGTGTTCCTGTGCGTGAAACGGATATTCAGGCTGACAAACACGGAATCATCTTTGTCAGTATTACTGCCTTATTGTGTGTCTATGTGTTTGTAAGTCTGCCTGTCTCTATCTCAATCATCCCCTTCCCCAACCCCAACTCCCACATAAAGGCACAGAGTCAAAACAATGTTTCCCAAACGAATAGCTCAAACATCTCCCCTTCTTTGAACGAAGGGTTGCAACCAAAAGTACTTTCCCCCTACCAAAGCCGCCGACAAACAAAGGGGGGCAGTCTCTCTCTATCGACTCACACACAATCAGCTGCCGCTAATCCCACTGCAAATACTCCGCTGCCTCACTTCCACCCCTCCCCTCACGTCTCAAGGGATTAGCTCCCTTGAAAGAATGGCGATGCGCAGGCGCAGAGCAAAAGGGCGCTAAGTGCCCGGATTTGGGCTCTGTGTGTTCCTGGCACAGGGTGCTGGCGAGGTCCCAGGGATGGGGAGCTGTCCACATGTTGCCCGTGTTTCAAATCACCCAGAATTCTGTGCCCGTTGAAAGCGGCTATCATTGTGTGTGTCTCTGTGTGTGTGTGTGTGTGTGTGTGTGTTGTCCTTTCGTGTGTGTGTTTTTTTTTGTTGGTGTTTTTTTCGCGACCTTCGTTAGTCGTTATAAACCACAAAAGACAAGACAATCAGAAGAATCTACAATGAGCAGACAGTCGTGTTATCAGGCTCAGTTTCATGTAGATTCTTACCGATAACAGTATTTTTAACGTCAGCATCACCATCATCATCATTTCAGTTCCAAGATTCGAGATGAAAAAGGGGAGACCAGAATGTACAGATGAGGGAAAGAAACAATTAAGAAAGCCTTGTTTTTTCCTATTCTTTTCCCTTATTTTATTATTTTCATTTATTCCCTTTTTTCCTCCCTTCTCTCCCTTGTATGTTTCTTTGTAACTGCAAAGGAAAGCACCGTATTCTTTTGGATCTTGCCAAATGCTACACAGCTTTTCCAGATTATTTCTAGCGGTCACCAGCTTGAAATAGAGCTCGTACAGAATGACTATCATAAGATACAGAGACATCCTCAAAAGAAGAATTAATAGCTGAAAGTGATTTTTCTCAAACGTATTGTTTATTGTGTTTCCCTATATATATATATATATATATGTGTGTGTGTGTGTGTGTGTGTGTGAGAGAGAGAGAGAGAGAGAGAGAGGGGTTACGGCTTTACATGTGTAAAACGAAGTAGGGTGATAGAAGATGTCGTTTGCTTTGTTGCGGAGTTGTTTTATTTTTATGTAATGAGGTACAGTGCTGGTGTGGTGAATCAAACTGCACTTTACTGAACAGAAAGCTGAACTCAGACCCCCACCCCCCAACCCCCGGCCTCCCTCTCTTCTATTCTCTCTTTCTCTTCTATTGGGAAAAGGAACAAGGTGAATCAAGCACCTTTTGTGTATTCATCTGTCACACATGTCATTGACACGTACGAACTCTGCTACGTAGGTCAGGACAGCGAGGCCGAGCAATCGGCTGACAGCACGAATGAGCACGTGCATGATATGTTGCGTGCAAATGTCAATAACACCTCTTTTTGTGGTGGAATGTGAATGGTTTACTGTTTAAAATTGTTGATCATTGTTTTACTTCATTTGTTTGTGGGTTTGATTTCGTTTGTTTGGTCGAAGGTTTTGTGGACGATTGTCAGATTCGTGTATTGACAGAATAGACACTCTTTTGTAAATCAGCTGTAGAATTTACTAAACAGGGGATACGATCAGGTGGATTACTTTGTTTGGTAAGGAATTAATTCATTTATTATGTTAAACATATTGATACTAAATACACACACACACACACACACACACACACACACACACACACACACACATATATATATATATATTTGTATTTTTGATTGATAAACAGTTATTCAAAGATCGGAACAGTTTTATCATATTTATTTGCTTTTTAGAACAATTTTATAATAATATTCATCATATCAGTGTTTCAATTTTCAAACTGACATAAATGAATGCTCCCCATCGTACCCTCGTTATCGCATCAGCGACCATCTTCGTCCTGTCAACGATACTCTCCGTTTTTCACGTGCCCAGCCCTCTCCTTCCATCCGACCTCTGCTCTCGCACTGCTATTGTCACCATGGTAAACGTCAATTTCATCAAAGCGTTGCTGTCAAATATATCATAGCATAAACAATTCCGACTACACGATGACACGACGCAGCTCATCATCAGCTTGGGCATCAGCAGAGCAAAGACAAAAAGAGGAACCAGAGCGGGCAGACTTCGCCGTTTGAGGGGCTCTGTCCCCTGCACTGATCGCCCTGTCTCCGATGTCAGCCCAGCTGTTGCTGTGACTCACTGACAACCTCAGCATTCATGTTCAAGCTGACTCCTTTACTTCCCGTGACACTGTCCTCTCTGACACTTTTCCAAAATGTGGTGTATCTCCCGTGATTGGCTCTGGTCTGCTTTCTACCCCTTCCACACCTGTCTTAACTCCCGGACCTTTCTATGCCTGCCCACTGTCCTCCACAGCTCAGTCACCACCGTCTCCTTCCGTTGTCTGTCTGTCTGACACACCTGATTCACCATTAAATTTCTCTCAGCCTGCCTCTGATCTCTTTCATGCCTGTCTGTTCAATGCTCAGTCTGTCTGCCCTGATCAAAAGACTGACTATATTTCTGATTATATTTTTGAAAATAACTTTGATATCGTATTTCTCACCGAAACCTGGTTGAAATTACAAGGTCACGAACCCAAAATTAAACAACTGACACCCCCCACCCCCAACCCCCTCCTGGATACAAAACCAAGTCACTTCCTCGACTGTCTCGTGGAGGTGGCATCGCCACCGTTTATAGAAATATCTTTGAGTCTTCCCTTTCCTTCTCCCATAACCACGCCTTTCCACACGACACTTTTGAAATGCTCGCAGTCACTCTCAATGTTCCCGGTCACTCATCTTCTGTTGTCTCTATCGCCCTCCTCCAAGTCGTGAAAACAACCTAACGTCTTCTCTGTTTCGCGATGAGTTCCGAACATTACTTGATTACTACAACTTTCGTTCTGGCAAACTTTATCATTCTCGGAGACTTCGATTTTCATTTCGACAACCAAACTTCCTCTGATGTCGAACGCCTTTGTCTATCTCTGTCCAATCATTCTCTCTCTCAGCTCGTTACAGAACCAACACACAGATCTGGCCATACGTTGGACTGGCTCATCACACGTGACTCTGATGCCATGATTGCGTCAGTGACTGTAACTGACGAACTCTCTTCCGACCATTCTGCTGTCATATTCTTGCTTTATATTTCAAAACCTACCAGAACCATAAAATCCGTTACTCGTCGCAACCTGAAATCCATCAACATAAACACTTTTTCTTCTCAAGCTGCTGAACGCCTTTCCAAAATTTCTTCCGCACCAATGTCTCTACACATTACAACACTGTCATGAACATGCACCCCCCACTACCCGCATGCTCCCTGATAGACCTTCCGCCCCGTAGTACATACAAGACATTCGACTTGCAAAACGCAAACGTCGCCAATTGGAACGGCGGTGGCGATCAACAAGACTGAAAGTCCACAATCAAATCTTCCGAAAACAAATAAATAAAGTCAAACATATGATCTCATCAGCGAAGACAAACTTCTTTTCTTCTCAAGTTCTCGATGCCACATCCACCAAATCTCTTTGCTGTATCATGTCAAATCTACTTGGTACTGCAAAAAAGACTCCTCTTCCTTCTGCCTACACTTTATCTGAACTCCCCAATGTCTTCTCCTCTTTCTTTTTTGACAAAGTCCAGAATATTCGTACCATCTTAGACCAAATGCCTTTCCAACCTACTCATCCTGATCCTCAGTTCAACGGCACTCCTCTCCATTCCTTTAATCTATTAACTGAAACAGAAGTCCATGAAATCCTGAAAGAAATGACAATAAAATCCTGTGAGCTCGATCCTTTACCAGCCTCTGTCTTTTCGCAGTGTGTCTCACAGCTTCTCCCCACAATCACCAACATTGTCAACTCATCCCTTCATACTGGAACGTTTCTATCCACTTTCAAAACTGCAATCGTCCGGCCTCTCCTGAAGAAATCCAACATTGACGCAAACATTTTGAAAAACTATCGACCAATTTCTAATCTTCCATTCCTTTCCAAACTCCTTAAAAAAGCTGTCCTGAAGCAGCTCAACAATCACCTTTGTTTCAACAATCTCATCCACCCATTTCAGTCTGCCTATCGTGCTGACCACAGCACCGAAACCACTCTCCTCCACATCCTGAATAACCTACTGTTAACGTCCGACTCAGGACAGATCTCCCTTCTCACTCTTCTCGACTTGTCTGCTGCCTTTGACACGATAGACCATTCAATCCTTCTTTCCCGTCTTCATTTTACATTTGGTATCAACGGCACTGTTCTAAACTGGTTCAAATCCTATCTCACTGATCGATTCCAGTCTGTCATTGTTTCTTTTCCAGTCTGAAC
This sequence comes from Babylonia areolata, assembly GCF_041734735.1. Lineage (NCBI taxonomy): Eukaryota > Metazoa > Mollusca > Gastropoda > Neogastropoda > Buccinidae > Babylonia > Babylonia areolata. The sequence goes on along the minus strand of NC_134898.1, from coordinate 8,488,569 downwards.
CCGTTAAAATTGAACATGGAGTCCCACAGGGATCTGTTTTAGGCCCAGTGCTCTTCACACTGTACACTGCTCCTCTCGCTGAAATTATCAACCGCCATTATGTCAGTCATCATTCTTATGCTGATGACACTCAACTCCAGTTTCAGTTTCAGTTTCAGTAGCTCAAGGAGGCGTCACTGCGTTCGGACAAAACCATATACGCTACACCACATCTGCCAAGCAGATGCCTGACCAGCAGCGTAACCCAACGCGCTTAGTCAGGCCTTGAGAACACACACACACACACACACACACACACACACACACACACACACACACACACACACACAAAAACCCAAGAAAAAAAAAAAAAAAAAAAAAAAAAACAACAACAACAACGGGGGAATAAATAATAGATAAGCTTGCATAAATAAATAAATAAATAAATAATAATTATAACATAGAAAAAGGTAGTAGTAATAATATTAGTAATACTAATAAAATGATAATAATAAAACATAAATAAATAAATAAATAAGACAACAATGGTGATAAATAAGCAAATAAATGTAAAATATGAAGACACACATTCACACATACACCCACACATGCATAACAGAAATGCACCAGACATGCAGTTTCACATATATGAAAGCACAGTCAAATACATATAAACGTACATGAGCTCCAACACACACATACACACACACACACACACACACACATTACCTTGCACCTCCTCTACCCCCTCCTCCACACACTTATTTCTAGTCTACGTATCGCAGCTTCCACGGCACACACACACACACACACAAACACACACTCACAGAGATGAACACTTACTTGTACAAGCACACACACATACGCCCATATCTCCCACCCCCAACCCCACACACGTACATACAAAGATATATATATATATATATATATATATATATATATATATATATACATATATATATACACGTTCCAATATCCTGTTGCTCCCACAGTGTAGGCATGCATACACTCACATACCTCATCCTCTACCCCACCTCCCCCCGCACTCCCACCTCCCCTCACACACACACACACACACACACACGTACACATATCTCTCCTGACACTTGTGTGCAATTTCACTCTCGCGCATTCACAAACGCACTCAAAAGCACAGACCCACACATACACACAAACACACACAGCCGCCACTGACTGGCCGCAAGAGGGATGGGAAAAGATCTCTGATGCCAAGAACGTGGCATCTAGTGTGTTGCTCGGTCTATTGTATTTGGAAAGGCCCACAGAGACTCTGTTCCGTTTTGAAGAAATTTGCGCAATGTTGGTTTGGAAATGATGCCGATATTTGTTTGATTTGCAAAGCATCGTGCTCTACCTTTCATGTTAGATTTGCGGCCGCTCCCTCTCTCTGCTTTTATTTCTTTGAGGCGATCAATGGTGTGATGGCCTTGTACCTGTTCTTTTTGGTATTCTTTGACTTTTCTGAGGATTTCCGATTTTCCTAGATGTAGGCTGCTCGTTGGTGTTGCGTTACCAGCAAGTCTGTCAGCTCGCTCATTTCCCTTAACACCTGCATGTCCCGGGCAGTATGACCATGTGAGTTTTTTAATCTGAAAGTTGCGCATTGCGTTATGCCACTCTGGGCTTCCCATTCCGTTTTCAATTTTCTGTATGAGGTTCATTGAGTCGGTTAGAATCATGGCATGTTGGTTTCCGGGCGTATGGAAGGACGATAGCCACTGGAGGGCATGTGTCACGGCTTCAACTTCCATCGTTAGGCTGGAGGTTGTGACTTTGTAGGCAGCATTCTCTTCCCAAATTGTGTTTCCATTTTGTTTCGCAGTGAATCCCCAGCCAGACTGGTCTTTGGTGACTGAGCCATCTGTGTATATGATGATGTCCTCTTCTTTACTGTTTTCTTCTATAAGCAGCTTCACTTCCGCATCAGTTTTGCCCTCTGGCCATTCCCGACAATGTCTTCCTAGAGTGGGTGAAATGACTGTGTTGAATAGATGGTTGAGGTTTTCGGGGTTTTTCTCCCATTCTTTTGTTTCTTTCAGGTCTTGAAGTCGGCATACTAGCTGGATTGTGTCTTCTGCTTGCCCCATCCATGATCTTCCTCGTCCTAGACGGCTGCCTTTTTGTTCTTTGACTGCGTCATGCAGTGGGTTTTGAGGGTTTTCTAATGCTTTGAAGTAGGTCTTGACCTGTTCTAACTTGTTTCTGGCCTGCACTGAAGGAAGGTCAAGCAGGTATCGCATGGTTTCTGTGGGCGTGTCTTTTGTTGTTCCAAGGATCAGCCTCATAGCTTTATTTTGGACTCTTTCTAATTTTAGGAGGTTGCTTTGAGACGGTGTTGTTAGCCCAAGTCCGTAGTCGATCACACTGAGGACGAGTGATTGGTATAGCAGGAAGAGGTGGCGTTGTTCAATTCCTTTGGTTGCCATTGCCTTTAAGACTGAAAGGCCCTTTTTGCATTTGAGAACAGTGTTTTCCGTATGTTTTCTGAAGGTCAGCATCCTGTCGAAGTGTATTCCTAGGTAGCGTAGGCATTCAGTTTTCTCAATTTGAATCCCATCGAATGACACAGAAGGTGGTGATTTGCTCGCGGTTTTGTTGTTGAGGGTGCACAGCAACGTTTGGGCTTTCGCTGGATTGATGGAAGATCCTGTGTCTTTGCACCATTGAGCAATATTGTTTAGTTGTTTCTGGACGGCTTCAGTTCTTTCCTGAGCATTTTTTGAAGTTTTGAAGACCAGGCCGTCATCCGCAAGGGTAAGCACCCGAGCAATTCCATTGTTGTTTAAGTCTGCAAGGCCCTTCGTGTAGACATTGTAGAGGACAGGAGAGAGTGGAGACCCTTGTGGCAGTCCCATGGATAGTTTAGAAGGTGCAGACATCCAATCTCCGAGGCGTAGGACGACGGTTCTTTCCTGAAGCGCTGCTGCTATCCATCTTGTCAGTGTCAAACTTACTCCATACCTTAGTAGCAGCTCCATGAGGTGCGCAAACTGGACTTTATTGTAGGCATCTTCAAGGTCAATTGCTACTGCTAGTGTTTCTTCTTTTCTTTGAAATCCTTCATACACCTCATATGCAAAAGCAGCTGCATTTTCCCATGTGGACTTGCCTGTTCTGTAACCACCTTGATTTGAAGGGAGAATGTGCCTGTGTTCAAGATCCCTTGCAAGTTTCCTGGCTATCATGCGTTCCATGAGCTTTCCAACAATGTTTTGCATGGTTAGGATCCGGTAGCCGCTTACCTGACGATGGTCCTTTCCTGGTTTTGGTATGGGTTTTAAGAAGCTGTGTGTCCAGTCCTCCGGCACCTGTCCATTGTGGAGACTGTTTTGATATAGATTGAAAAGTTTGCTTCTGTCTTCTTCCGATAGCTCCTTGATGTCTGAGTAACGAACTTTGTCTGGGCCAGGAGCCGATTCTTTCTTGCATTTAGCTATTGCCTCGTTTAGATCATCCATTGTCAAGTCATCATCAGGTCCAGTCTGCATAAGGGTTTGGTTTAACTCCTCAACATATTTCTTTTTCTCATCTAAGTTTCTTTGATCACTCTGTTGTATGAAACGTTTGAGCAAGGCAGATCCTTTTTCTTCATTTGTCTTAAGCTTGGTTCCGTCAGTGTCTAACATGTCTGGGGTTGTTGTTGTGCACGTTTTCCCTTCCATGCGACGATAAAATTGCCAGAACTCTGTCAATGTTGTGTCATAACTGAGTGCCTCGCAAAACTGTTTCCACTTGTCATTTTTGGCCTCTTGAGCAATGACTTCAAACTGTTTAGTTTTTTCTTTCATTTTTGTTTCAATATCTTTGTCCGGAGATGGTTTTGTTCTTTCTTTTTGCCAAAGTTTGACAGCCGCATGTTTTTCTATCCAGGCTCTCTCTGTGTCGGTATTCCACCATGGGGGCTGAATAGTTTGCATCCTGTTCAGTGCCGTTCTTTTGTTTCTTCTGCGTCTTAATTTTTCGATGACGGTTGTCTCAACTCCAGAAGAGTGATACACCTGAAAAACTGTCGTCGCTCTTGCAAGAAACATCCAACTGCTTCCTGGATATTCAAAATTGGATGACTCTAAGTAAGTTACAATTGAGTGTGGACAAAACTGAAGCAATGATCATAGGAACTAAATAAAAAATCTCTTCCATCACAACTGACACAATCAAACTTGGCAGTACATCCATCCCTCTTTCCAGTTCAGTCAAAAACCTCGGCGTTGTCCTTGACAACACACTGTCCATGCAAAAATTCATCAGTCAGACATGTCAATCCTGCTACTGTCAACTGCGGCGCATCAGTTACATCCGGAAATATCTGTCCATTGACGCAACATATAGACTTGCCGTTTCTCTCATTCTCTCTCGCCTTGACTACTGTAACTCTCTATTGTCTGGTTTGCCTGCTTCATCCATTCAGTCCCTTCAGCGCATACAAAACTCTGCTGCTCGACTCGTCCTCAGAAAGAAAAGATCTGAGCACAACACTCCTCTTTTGCAACATCTCAACTGGCTCCCTGTCTCACACCGAATAAAGTACAAGATCAGCACTCTATGCTACAAATGTATTCACAAATCAGCCCCTTCCTATCTCTGTGGCTGCCTTCACCTCTACACTCCATCTCGCTCACTACGATCAGCTTCGGATCTACTCCATTTACGTATACCCAGCAGGAACTTCGGCCTTACCATCAGCACGAGGAAAACTGAAGTTCTCCATCAGCCAGCCCCAGGGAAACCCTACGTTGAGCCCAACATCACAGTCAACGGTCAGAGACTCAGTGCGGTGGAGCGGTTCACATACCTTGGCAGCACACTGTCACGAAATGTGACAATCGACGATGAAGTGAACGTCAGGATTGCAAGAGCAAGCGCAGCTTTTGGTAGACTCAATGCAAATGTCTGGAACAGAAGAGGCATTAGTCTTGAGACCAAGCTAAAGGTCTACAGAGCAGTAGTTCTCCCCACACTACTGTACGCCTGCGAAACTTGGACAGTGTACCAACGACACGCCAAGAAGCTGAACCACTTCCACACAACATGCCTCAGGAAGCTACTGAACATCAAGTGGCAAGACAAGACCCCTGACACAGAGGTGCTCGCAAAAGCCACCCTTCCCAGCATCTTCACCATTCTGATGCAGTCCCAGCTTCGCTGGGCTGGACACGTGGCGCGCATGCCAGACCATCAGCTGCCCAAAAGGCTCTTCTATGGCGAGCTGCAACAAGGGAAGAGATCACACGGAGGTCAGAAGAAGCGCTTCAGAGATACTCTGAAAGTCTCTCTGAAAGCGTTTGATATCAACCCTGACTCCTGGGAGGAATCTGCAGTGGACCGTGACAAATGGCGCGCTGCTGTGCACAAAGGCGCCAGGTTGTGCGAGGCCAACAGGACTGCTGCAGCTGTTGAGAAGAGGCAGGCCAGAAAGTCACGGGCAAACAAGCTCCCTGACAATGATATGCCTGTCTTTGTCTGCCCCAACTGTCAGCGAACATTTCGTGCGCAGATTGGACTATTCAGCCATCTGCGCACTCACAGATAGATTCATGAGCATCCTTCCCCCCACCCCACCACCACCCTCCCCCCATCCCCCATCTGGATGACAACGATGGTCATCATCGATCTCGATGGACACACCACCATACCCAGATTCAAACTCTCGACTGTTGGCCGCCGTTCTTTCTCTGTCTCTGGACCTTGCAATTGGAATGAACTTCCTCTTCCGCTTCGTCAAGTCTCCACACTCAGCTCTTTCAAGTCTGGACTTAAAACCCACCTCTTCCCAAAATAGCCTCCCTTCCCTGCATCTTCCTTGTCTTCAGTTTCTCCAGTTTTAGGGTTATGCGTGCGTGAGAATGACTGGTGCGAAAGCGCTTAGATTTGTCTATGCACAAGATTCAGCGCTATATAAATACCATTATTATTATTATTCGTACTCAAAAAGATGGCGTCTATGTTTATTCACACATACCACCGGAAGGTTCTCCTTTTTATCTTCATTTTGATACTGAAAATGGAGTTAGTGCGCTGGAAGACTGTTTGACTGATTTTTTGTTCGAGAAGACGTTTATGTTATTCTAAAAGGTGATCTAAACAGCAGAACTTCAAAGATTTCTCAAAATTATTCTGAAAAAGATATTTTTGATGTGCAACACAGATGTCAATAAATGGAACAGAACATAAAATAGCACAGTTTGCAGATGATACCCAAATGGTGACGGAAGGTGACCACATTTCATGTGGACAAGCCGTTGGAACTATAGACTCTTGTCGGAGGAAATCAGGTTTATCTATGAATACAGAACAAACAACAAAAAAAAGCAATATGGTTGGGCAACAGGAAAAATGGTAAAATTAGATATTTACCCCATTTAAGAATGGAATGATATCCGTCGAAATTCAAAATACTAAGAATATTGTTAACAGTAGATCTATCAGATTGTGAAGAGAACAAAGACAAGCTATCAGAAAGTAAAATGCTGTTTAAGATATGGATAAAAAGGTTAATTGCTACATTAGGACGAGTGGTCATGTTAAAACCCTTTATTCTATCAAACATTTTTCACTCATGGATGCTATTTAACCAGCATGATAAGTTTGTTAGCGACCTTCAGAAGACTTGATTCTGATTTATTTGGGGGAAAAGGGAAAACGGAATTAACAGAAAAATAGCAGTAAAAGTGTACAAACTGGGGGATTAGGATCAATTGATATTGATAAATTTATCAAAGGTCTAAAACTGAGTTGGCTACGTAAGATTAAAGCATCGAACTATACGAATGGAAAGTATTATACAGGCCATATATCCAAAAATACAGAATCTTCATCTGTATGGCCCTTGATTACCAGTCCATGCTAATTTGAACACATTCTTGATTCAAGTGTTTCGTGAGTATGAAGAGTTTTGCCAAAACGTTATTCTTTCATTTCTCCACTGCAATGGGAAGCCATTTACAGCTTGATATTTTGTGAACTATGACTCTGAAATTAGAAGGCAAGATTGCACTGGTTCTTAGTGCTGCAGCCTTGGGGGCTAGCTGGCCTTTCGGAACCATCCCAACGCCGACTGCCCTAGGACCCTCTTGGCCGAGAGAGTGGGGATGTACTTGGGCAAGACACTCTCCACTGTAGTCAAATTCTAGCCCAGATAGTCAGGACAGCAGATGCCTCCTCTGCTGTTTTGGTGGTGATGGTCTGACACGACAGATTATCATACATTGACGCCCAGCCAAACTTTTCAACGCAAACATAAAAGTCGGAAATACAATTCTATTGTATAAAGACTGGTTAGAAAAAGGAATTTCTTACACGTGAAGAATTCAATAACAAAAAAACAAATTCAAAACAACCTTTTTAATTTACAACAGTCGCGATAGATCGATACAAAAAAGGATACGCCAAACTTGAACGTCAGTAATTCAAATGCGAAAATCACTACAAATGTTATATTCTGTCACGAAAGGAATAAAACTGTATTAAGATATCCTAAAAAAAAATCATATAGCTCCTAAATGCTGTTACAAATGAAAAGACAAACTAGTGTTAAAGATTAAATTGGAAGGTAACGTTTTGTAAAATGAATAGAATTAGCGATGTGAACCTAAAATGGTTCCAGATGAGAGTAATACATAGAATTATAAGTACAAATACGTCACGAAAATGAATCTTACAGCTTTTGCAATATGCATACTGAATCTATCCGCCTTTTTTTTCTTTCTTTTTTTCTCTCTTTTTTGGGGGTGTGTGGGGGTGGGGGACAGTGTAATATTACACATAACGTTTGGAACACATTAGAAACATTTTTAAACTATAAATGTGAAAACGTACAAACTGTAAAATTTCTTTCTTTGCATCTGTTTTCGTTCTTTCTTTCTTTGCATCTTGAAATACGAGACCTAAATTCTGTTGTCTGTTTATAGCGCATTGACTTAGGTGACACCAGTGATCTTCCTGCTTACATATTACGTTGCTTCTTTCATTGAAAAAAAACCAAACAAACAAAAAAACTTCATGATAGCAAAAAACTAAATCTGGTGACATACACATGTCTTTCTGGGGCACATATATTGATAGTATCGTTTTGCTTTGTTTTGTTTTCATATGGCGCATGATGGGTTAGAAATATCTTTTCCTACTTTTTCTTTCTTCTTTCTTCTTTTTTTTTTTTTTTTCATAATATTTGAATATATCCGTCTTCAGACCTCTATACAGATAAGCTTTTTGTGTATAAATCTAATGACATATAATTAGAGTTTACTCCTCTCATATAAAAATTTAATGTTGAATGCACAGTTGATAAATTCCTGATGCATATTTAGCTTTCCGATATATATTTTTTCTATATTCGCTATATTCGCATGGACAATGTAAACGCAAAAGATTAATAAAAGCAAGTTTGACAAAAAATGCTGGGATATATGTATAATGCAAAAATTATATGTTAAAACAATATTTATTTCATATATTCATGATGCTTTTTGATTGTAAAGTACAACCAATAGTGCAATATGGGTCTGAGTTGTGGGGGCTAAATAATTGCTGTGTTTCATTGTGAATCAGTTGATTTATTGGCATATAATGAATTTCTAGAAGATATGCGAACGCCAAATGATCTTGTTTATGGTGAAACAAATCGCTCAGCTGTGAACTGTATAAGTTACTGGCTTAAACTTATACAAATGGAAGATATCGAAATACAGTATAAGGCTTATAAAATGTTGTATGATTTAGATAGTATGGGAAGGAAAACCTGGGTAACGAAGTTTCATCTTTATTTGTTTGAATATGGATTTGGCTTTGTGTGGATGGAACAGGATGTTGGAAGTGTTAATGGTTAATATCTGTTTTCCACCAAAGGCTAATCGATTGTAAATGGCAAACTTTTTATAACCACATTCATACCAGTAACAGGTTTGATATGTATAGTAAGTTCTGTAGCGTACCCGACTTAAAACTTTATCTGCGGCTGTATGCAGGCACTTGAAATCCATAACAACTAAATTTAGGAATATTAGAACTGACAATGCACCGCTCTAAATACAACACTTTAAGGACAAATGGTTTAGTCTGTCCTTTGTGTCGTGAATACCAAGAAAGTGAAAAACATATTATTCTTTGTTGCCCAGCACAAAAACAACAACAACAACAACAAAATTGTTAAGTGTATGTGAAATCAAAATACTACAAACATCCATCTCTGTTTGAATAAAGTCTGTTAATGTCAAGCAATGGAAAAAAAGGATATTCATGATTTGTTTTTGTATAGGGCTATCAAACTTAGAGAAATCGCTACTTTGTGAAATGAACATAATTATGTTTTGTTATCTGCATTAAATTTTATGTTTGTTTTCTTGTGTTGTTTCATTGAGTTGCACTGTGTTCATGTGAATCCCATCACTGAGGCCTATAATTATGCGAATAAACCATTCCGTTCCGTTCTCTCTCTCTCTCTACTTCGCACAAAGGGATGAAATAAAGAGAAGAGAGAAACAGAGCTACAGAAAAAGATGAGACAGACAGACACTCAGAGCAGGCCAAGGAAAAACGTGAGAGCAGTGGTCATTTAATCTCACTACAAACGGAGGATTTTACCCAGGCCATTTAAGTTTCAAAATACTGAATAAGCTTATAGGCTGAACGGTCGCACAGATGTCACATGCCCTTCACACACAACACACAGATCAGATTGCTAACTTCCTTTCCTCTTTTGGTATTCCTGGGAGGCACCACGGGCAAGATTGACCACAATCTTATTGATCGAATTATCACAATCTCATTTAGACAATCCACTTTATTCTTAAACCGATATATTCGTCTCCCTGCGCAGCTGAAAGTACCACAGTGTTGTGACTGAATCTGATGAAAAACGAAAACTCCATTCTTGCATATTTGATGTTTGACGTGTGGTTCGTAAATCATGAATTGTGTGTATGTTCAGATTAGCATCTGAACATTATCAACCCTCCCTTTCCTTCTGTCTCCACCTGTGTGTGTGTGTGTGTGTGTGTGTGTGTGTGTGTGTGTGTGTGTGTGTGTGTGTGTGTGTGTGTGTGTGTGTGTGTGTGTGTGTGTGTGTGTGTGTCTCGCAATGAAATTCTGGTGTTGAGTCCATTGAACTGGCAACCACTTCAATTATCTTTCTAATTAACTGTCCTACAACAGAACCACTCCAAATTTGCAGACATGACTTTGGAACTACACTAGAACTGGTCAGCATGCCAAGTGTGAACGTAAATGATTACATTTTAAACTGTGGAACTGCAGCCTTGTCTATAAGTTGGTATTCAAACATATGTATGAAGGAAATCATATCCCAGAAGGGTGATGGGGGCTGGCAGAGGGAGTATCATTATTGCTCAATTATATATATATATATATATATATATATATATATATATATATATATATATATGAAAGGGGTTCGCGTTGACCTAGCTCAGGGAATTCGCTTCTGGAGGTGGGAAGAATTTTTTTTTTTTTTTAAATCCCATACTTCCCACATCACCAAAAGCTGATAACGTGTCTTTCTTGTTTTGACAAACGATAGCACGGGTGCAAACAAACACGGAAATTGATTTTATATCCATGCCCGCCATGTAACAACATGTGAAAAGATGATTGCGACAGTACGTCTGTTTGTCTATCAGAATGTCTATTATTATTAGCATATTAGTATTTGGCACTGTGTCCCGTATGCAGACTGCGTTATGGTAAGTCGTACCCGAGAAATGACCAATGTTAGTCTTTACCACGGATACTTGCAGCAACAACAAACTTTAAGATTATAAATCAATCAAGCAATCAGTCATTATCGCTGACACAAGCAACCACAACAAAAAGTTAGACGTTATGAATAAGTCAGTCGGTCAGCCTGCCAGTCACAAAACCAACCAGTCCATCACTTTATTGTCCGGAACACAGAGTGCATAGGAAATTTGCCTTCGGTCAACGATTACTGTGAAAACTGGAATTGTCAGGGCTGAAAATGTCAGACACGGGGCCATTGGTAGACAAGGCTCACCCCAACAGCTCTGGCTGGCCACCAGCCAAGTCATTGCACAGTCATCGGTACGTTACTCACGTGTGTGTCGCCCCTCCCCCCCCCCCCCCCCCCCCGCCCCCCCACTCCCCACCGCTCCCCCAACCTCCCACTCTCTCTCTCTCTCTCTCTCTCTCTCATCACTCATCTCTCATCATAACGCGTCAACGTTAGGGTTGTGTTGATGAGGCTGACGTCAGTGACTTTCGTTTAAAAAAGAAGTGGCTGGCAAATGGTAAAAACAACAACAAACTTGCAATAATTTCACTAAAAAGTCAATTCACACAAATGCGACATGGGAAATCACAAACAGTTATCCCTGGAAGAAGGGATGGGGGAAGGAATGGGACGGGGAGGATGGACGTCGCACATCACAATAAATTATCACAGAACAACGCTTATCACACAAAACATGCACAGACACACGCATCCATAGAGAGAACTGGGAAGAGGGATGATGGGGATATGGAGTAGGGTAAAACAAAGTATTACTACTGCAAGAGCTCACTTTGTTTATCACGTGACTCACGTGCTCAACACTCTTCATTCACAATCTGCGCGTTTTAACTCGTCTACAACAGACGCCGACGGCCATCAATCATTCACGAAGTCAGTTTACATCACTGCAAAACAAACAACATTGCAAAAAACAGCAGCCGCTTTCTTTGAATCAAAACGACAACGTTGCCACAAAAAAAAATCAACCTGACAAGGGCAATGTCCTATTTTAGCGTCCTAAATTATTCTACCTATTTTAAAGAAATGTTTCCGGTGTTTTGCAATGGAGGCATATCAGAAATGACATGCTGCATGTTGTCGACCCTCCTAATCAAGAAACAGGCACGATACGACGCGAAATGATCCATAACATATACCCGAACCGACACTTGTCGTCTCAAGCCTCAAGCCGCCGTGATTGTTGTTAATATTTTCATGGTTTGCTGGACCAAAAGGGAAAAAGCAAGATGGTGGCTCGTTAGTTTAGTGACTGAATCCACGTCAAAAGTGAGTGAAAATAACGTTCAAAATAGAGTGGAAAACCACTGAAAATGGGGGACATTTCCCCACACACTTCTCTACCGCGCATTAGTCAAGCCATAGCGAGGCTCCGCGTTCATCCGCTTGTGTGATATTATATCCACAGTTGACATCGCTTGTAAGTAAGACTAAATGGGAAGTGTCGACAACCAGCAGTACCGGATGTCAGAACTTCACCGGATATATATTATTTTTGTATTCTCCTCAAGGCTTGTACAATATTGTGACGAACGGGCGTTAAAGCAGCATCCGTTTCTTGGCCCGTTTTAATGAAAAAGATATATAATATGTTTCTTCCTTTATTTTCTCAGGTAGATTTGAGTTTAACGACATATCGGCAATGAGCCCTTAAGGTCAAGTTGTTGGTGGCTGTGGTCTTATCCATGGAGGTGTAATGTGGTCAAGGCTTGGTCCTATTTTCCATTCCTTTTATATGTCTTTCAGAACTGAAAAAATGTTGGGGGGTTCTTCCTTTGAAATTGAAATACAATACTATTTATTTGTGTTTCTTTCTTTCAGTGAGCTAGGATTATTACCGATCCAAAGCAAGCATTCATACTTTGGAAAGAACAATGAAGCCAGGAGAGTAAAGAATTAAATTACAATAAAGAGAAGTAACTCCTTTTAAAAGGAAAGTCCGTGCCTGTCCATATACCCTTCATTTGACATGTGCACACATACCAAATGAAAGGTGTAAGGACAGGCCCCGGACCTTCCTTTTTGAGGCAGTGTCTGGGTTTGTTCCCATGTACTTTTGATTTACCTGTGTGCTAGCTGCACCGGTAGCAAAAGCAGCACTGGTTTCAAGTTGTGTACCTTTTAAAAAGATAGTTACTTCTCTCTGTTGTTGTTTAATACTTTACTCTCCCAACAATGTTCTCTTCAAAATCGAATAAAAAATCCTTCGAGGCAACTATGTGTTTGTTCTCTATTTACTGCATATTTTGGGCAGCATAGTCAAGTCTAAAAGGCTTTGCCAGTCTCGAATAAAAACTAATTCGTGTTTACACATTTCTTCTGTCATTGCTGTTAAGCGCACAAGTCAGATGAAGGATACAAGGACAGGCCCGAACGTTTTTGTAGGCAGTGTCTGTGTTTGTACCCTTTTCTTACCAGTGCTTGCTGGTTTGGTGGAATGAGTAACATTGACGAGAAATCGTGTAGCTGTTAACTCACTCAGTACGGCCAGTCCTCTCTTCTCCTCTACACAGACCCCTCGGATGTCCAGTGGGTGTCTGAATGACCCAACCTTTAGCTTCCGTCGTCAGAATTGTCGTATTCTTTGTCAACATTCACCTCTTCAGTATAAGAGCGTTCCGCTTGCAATATTTTGATGGTGGTAATTGGGATGAAACGCTGTTAACGTCGTCTCTTTCGCCGTTCGTATGGAGAGAGTTAAAAGAAGAAAACAGTTGTTGCTCTTTTTTGTAGTTTGAAACACAAACTGTTATCGACGAAACTATTTCAGTTACACACATCAATCCACGACACAAAATACCAGGGGGAGGATCTGACTTTGTGTGCCCACACTCAAAGTGAGCCAGACTGACGGGAGGGGGTGCACAACAAATTTAGGCCCTCTGCGGGCGGCGCACAATGGTGGCTTGTAGGGCAAGTGTGGACGGCCCCCTGGTGATTACGACGTCGCTAATCCCGGCCCGGTCGGCCCGGTTCACTGAGTGCACCGTGGCTTAGGACCAGCGGCATAATACCACGCTTCATTGTGTTCGTCCGTCCCGCCCACTTTTCAACATGAAGAGAAGTGGGGCTTTTTGCTGTTTTTTGTTGTTTTTTTTAATTTTTTGTTGTTGTTGTTGTTGTCCTGTTGTCAATGCTCTTGTATCTCCCTGCCCTTCTCCCTTCACACATCTCTCTCTCTCTCTCTCTTTTGTTCGCTCGTGCGCTCGCTCACAGCTTTTTTTTCCCCACACAAGTAAACGGGATGAACAGTAAACCGAAATCATGTTTGAATGACATGAGCCTTGCAGACAAATGACACGAAACACACTTTTTCACACAAAGGGGCAGTCTTTACTTTGGGCCGGATTGTGTAAACTTCGACAAACAATTACTAAACAATATCTTCTCTTTTTTCTGCAAATTCAGTGGTAAAATTTTGCGACGAAAGAACTGTAACAACAAAAATAATGAATCGCGCAGAGAAACTGATAAAGTCATCGAAATGCCTAATTACTTTTTAATGGCACTTACAGCACACAACCCGCCTCCACCTCTCAAACATGCACACATGCATAGAAAGACAGGCATGCAGGCATTCATTTAGACAGCAATGAATCCATGACTTCTAAAAGGCGAAGGGGAAGACAGCAAGGAATCCAAGACCGCGAAAACAGCGAATGGAAAGACGACCGAGAGTTGGTGGGTGAAAGAGCAGAGAGCTGTTAACGATTAGAAAATCTAATGTGCCAAAGTTTAAACAAATCGGGGACGATGGGTACTACAGAGATCGGGGGAACAGTAAGGTTGAGGAAGAAGGGGAGGGTTGCATTGATCCCGTCACTTAGTGTGCGGAAGACAATTTGCATCCTTTCAGTGACAGAGACTGGTCTGACTGTTCTCTGGTGCTCCCCAGAGACAGCGGCCATGGATTTTACGCAGGGAACAAATGTACTGGAATTCCTGACCTTGTGAAAGATTTAAATATGTGGTCCACAATGCGCTTGCAGGAACTGCCCTGTCCACATACCCACATTCACTCTTTCGTCCTGCATCACTACGACAAGCTTCAACTCAGTAACGCGCAGCTTGCTGCATACCCCTCCGCCACCACCCTCACCCCTCTCTCCATTTCCCTTCCCATCACCGAAAAGTATTTCCGTATGACCTCCACAGCTACCACCTTTAGATACAGATTGATACCATCCTTCGCTACAGCCCGAGAAGAGTGGGCATACGGCACTTCGCCAAGTGACGCCGAGTTTCTCTGATTGAAGGTGGGATATGGCGCCATGGTGTTGTGGATGTGAAGGGCAACGGGTGTCGGGAGGGGCCGGTGTACGGGTGGCAACGCGGATTTCATCGGATGAGAACTACAGTGAAGGGCCTGAGGAGTCATACGAGGGTCATTTCAGAGGATACTGTCGGTACAAAAATGACATTGTGACTATTGTGAAGAAGATAAAGGGTGTTATTGTATGTCTGCTGCACCTCTGTCGTCAATACCCCGAGTACCTGATTGTAGGGAAGGCGAGTGTGCGTTGAGCTGGGTGGATACGGGTGTTCTGCCCGGTACCCTACCCGACAAGAACTTCCGGCGACACTGCCCTGTGACTGACACTCATTTCACAACAGCATTTAATTCAGTTCAAATCACAGTCATTTCCAGTACTGGGTGACGCTGCATTTTACTGCTATCTTATCCCAAAAGATCGTTACTTTTACGGACTCCATCCGCTTCCAGATACAGCACGCCCATACAGTGCAAATGTAATTCGTGTTTGTTTGCCAGTCACTGCAGGTGTTATAAACAGGTTATAGATCAAGAACTGCTTTTTTGTTGCCCGATGAATACTGCAGACGGTACACGCACTTTATGGAGAACAACCAGCAGCCAGGCCACCACTGACACACTGACTGAGGGTGGAACGAGAGCTAAACCCCTGTTTGTGCGACGGTTCGGACCTGTTATCTGGTGTATCCTTGGTGGTTAACTTATCCACTTGGCACCACAGGAACCCCCAACCCTCTCACGCAAACACAAACGCAAGCAACAGACTGATATCACGACAACACAAGATTTCATTTATTTAGCTTTTCTGAATAGGAAACATTACACACAGCTGGTGTGCATGACCACCATGTTGGGATATCGCCTGACAAGGCGAAAACAAACAACAGATCAAAAGTCTTAGAAAAGAACAGGGTGGAGAGCATTGGTGGGTGCGGGCGTTGACGGGTGAGGATGAAAACTCAGCGAAGAGGCGACAGATAAGGGTAATAAAAATTACGGTCGTTTTCCCCATTCTGGGGATACTAAATGGTTGTTTATTATCTGTTAATAATGCAGTTGGTAAGATACAGCGCAAAACAAAAACTCCTGAATCGTATATTTCAATAATTCGTGGTCCTGTGGTCGCGCTGCTGGCCCACGCACACTCGAACGAAACATTTGTTCGATTTATGCCTGAACAGTTAACAAATTCATGTAAGCACACTGCGCGCGCGCGCGCCCAAACACACACACACACACACACACACACACACACACACACACACATGAAAAAAACAAATCAAAACAAAACAAACAAACAAACAAAAAGCAATGAAACTGCTTTGTTCTCCTGTTGAACGTTCCGCAAAATGAAGAAAAAGCCCAGAAAAGACCGACACAGCCGACAACGCGGCAGCATTGAAGCCAGAATGTATAAGGAATCGGTTTACAGGAGCCGCACCGTGCTGGGATTAATTAATTTCTCCTCTGACACAATGTACTGCTGTGTTCTCAGTCTGTGCGGACCTTGTAGATTGTGTTCCACCTTCTGTCATTCACCATGCATGATTTCCTTTCTTAACAGACGTACACGCATGAGCAGGCCTGTGCTCCTTGCGTATTGAATCCTGTCGCCTAAGACGCCCTCGATAACTCTCCACACGCCTAAGCAAATTCCGACCCGTGCTGTTTGTCAATGCAATATTCATTGCTGATTATCACACCTTATGCACTTCAATAGCTAAGTCGCTTTAAATCCCGGCTACCTGGTAGAACAACAGAAGCTGGGTGATGGTGAACCCGGTGAAAGGGCATACTTATGTGCCAGACCTGTCCGCTCAGCTGTCGAGTCTTGCTTCCAGTGAAGCCATCTTGATGCAGATCGTATATCTGAATGCTGCCTCTTTCTTCATATTTTCAAGAACAGATTTGTTTAAAGTATCGTTTTGAAAGAAACCATTCAGAGCGCTAAATGACGATGATAATGAGGATGAAAGTGATGTTGAATATCTTCCTCGAATACGGTCTGGACCCGTTGTATGCACCGGTTCGGTCGCGCTCGGTGTGTGTGTGTGTGTGTGTGTGTGTAGCTGCTGTTGTTTTCACCATCAAAATGAAGTGAGTGTTGACGTGCAAGTTGCAATATCATAGTGAAGTCACAGACTAACAATGGACAAGGGCACAATGGTGCCACTGTTGTTCACCAAGGAGAACAGAGGATCAAAAAGAAAACAACAGAACTAGAAAGACATGCAACGCACAAGCATGCGGTATATTATTCGTGTAGCTATGAAATATCGCAATGCCGAGTGCACATAAAAATGCATATATATATCAAGCTGGCGCACACACTTGTCATGAAAAACTGCCTGTGTATCATCTGCCTTATTTTCACACAACACAGGACTGTGGGCCCCAAATCAGATGCAATGCATCCCCCTCCCCTTCTCTCCCCAACTCTCTCCCTCCCTCCCTCCTTCCATTCGTTGTGAAGGGACAACAGAGCCGGCTCAGAGGTGGGCCCAAAGATAAAAGGAACAGTGGGGCGAGCGGGACGTGAGTTGACATAGCATACGTGACTAACCATTGACATTAACCGTGAGCGTTAAATCGTTTGAAGTCTTCTTTCCACTAGCTATCCTCTGGGTGGGTGAGGAACGAATGCTCGCGCGGCGCGCGCGTGTGTGTTTGTGCTGGAGGAGATGTGGAGGTACCTAACAGGGTCACTGTGGTCGTCTCATGGAAAAGCTGTTTGGGGGTTGGTTTGTGGACAGCAAGTACGGTTTGGTTTGTTCTTGTTGATCTTATTTCTTTCCCTTTTCATTCTCCAACCAGCACACACACACACACACACACACACATGCTTTGTCGCAGCATCTCATGGGCTACACCACGGCTGATGATTTACGCATTCTGTGATTTCAAAACAGCAAGACAGATATCATGGTGTTAAGTGGAGTCATCGCCTTCGTTGCTTGGGAAGCGAAAGGATCTGAGCGCCCTAGATCGATTCCCACACTCGGTAATATTTTCTCTCCTCCTTGGACCTTGAGTTGTGGACGCTAATCATTCGGTTGAGGCTATAAACCAAGGTCCCGTGTGTAGTATGCACTTAGCGCAGGTAAAAGAACCCGCGGTAACAAAAGAGTCGTCCCTATCAAAACTATGTAGAAAAATCGACTTTGATAGGAAAACAAATACACATGCAGGCAGAAGAAAGAACAACAACAAAAAGGGTGACCCTGCACTGTTGCGACGCGCTCTCCCCGGGGAGAGAAGCGTGAATTTCACACAGATAAATGTGATGTGGAGTGATGCAATACAATGCAGTACAGTACAATGCAATGCAATGCAATCCAGTACGGTTCAGTACAGTACAATACAATATTTCAAAAAGACTAACATGTTTCAAGGGAATGAAACTGAATTTCTGCCGTAAAAAAGTACACGTTTTGCTATTTTGCTTAACGTCTATGCGCTGTTGTGTTGTCAGATGAATGTACACACCCCTGCCCCCTTTTTCCTTCCTCTTTTATTCACTCCATTTGTGTGTGTGTGTGTGTGTGTGTGTGTGTGTGTGTGTGTGTGTGTGTGTGCAGATACAAACAAGCAAAATACTGACACTTTTTCATAATGGAATCACACACACACACACACACACACACACACACACACACACACACCATTCCACCCACCCATCACACACAATTTGAGCCTGGGAATGGATTTGAAACTTGAAGTCAGCGGTGTTCTCCACATATCTGTGGTCACGTGTCCAGACATCCGCTTTGTGTGGACTCTGAGGCCAGTCTATCAAAATGGCCCATCAATAGTAAAGTCCACTGAGTAGTCTCAGAATGTACGGCCTTACAGCCACAAAAAGGAACTGGACACCCTTCTCTGTCTAACATTGTTACCTGCAGGACTGAATATGGACTGAATATGGACTTCTGAAACACCCTGCTGACTCATCTCCCCGCTGAATGAAGCAGGTCACTTCTGAACTGTGAGACATTATATACACCATATATATATATAAGGATTCTTCAAGGATATATAAGGATTCTTCAAGCCAGGATTCCCTATGGCCAGAGGCCCTGGGGTTGAGGGGGTGAGGGAATGAGGGGGGGGTGGGTAGGCGGGGGGGGGGGGGGGGGGCGTTGTCAGCTGCTATTCAAGGAGACCCGAGAATAGGTCTGACCGACACAACACGTCGATATCACCATAGTAAAGAAGGGAGTTCCTCAGATAAAGAGCTCGGGAAACACGGGGTTTAAGAAGAAAGGAACAAAATCCAAAGCAGAAAACATCTGCTTCCGATAAAAAGAAAATATGCAGGTTTTATAACTACCCGCATTAAAATGCGTGGCACTCACCTCTGCATTCACTTTATATTTCTTCTGTTGCAACATCCAGGCTTCAAATCTTTGCTGATCTGTGGGTGCGACACAGACCAGCATCATGCTTTGAATCCACTCAAGAGGAAACTGCACCAAGAAATGGTTAGGAACTCTTTGTTCGGTTGTTGTTGTCGTTCTTGTTGTTTTACTTGCTGCCTGCCCGTGTTTCCTGAAGACATGTGCACTTATAACACAGGTATGGCAGCTTGTCAGTGACACACCGTTCATCCAACATTGATAGCACAGTTAGGCTGCCTTAGAACTATGCTGTACAGGAGGCAGTGTGCAGGTAATGTGATGTTCCTTGAAGACACTTGTGATAGAGTTCAGGCCTAAAAGAGAGAGAATGTGTGTGTGTGTGTGTGTGTGTGTGTGTGTGTGTGTGTGTGTGAATAATATGGTGAAGACATATTATTTTCTTTTACAGTTCATACGTTCAGGGACAAAAGCACAAGGTTTTGACGTTTCTTCGAAATTGCCATCCGATATTTGAACATTGTAGAACACACCCACGCCAAACTCTAGTGTGCAAGTACTTGGGCGCGCAAACACACACACACACACACACTCACACACACACACACACGAGCCCACGCACACACACACAATGTTTACTTTTCCATATTTATTGGGAGCGAGATGAGATCAGTTTGTCACATGGATTAGAATTACCCGCATACAAAACTGATGGTGTTTGGCTTGCAACGGTTATTGCCTTGGGGTCTAAAGTGAGGCGGAAAGCAGTGGGATAGGAGGATAGACCACAGAACTGGTGTCTGGTCGTGGAATTATACTCTTCCAACTATCACACGAATAAAAGGCCCTGGGTTTATAATTTGATTTATCACACGAAAGGATCGTGTGTTTATATCATTTGATGTAACAGTAGAACATGATGGGGGAGGATTTTTGGTTTGTTTGTCAGTTTATTTTTTTTTTTGTTTTTAAATCATTGACTCGTAGCTATGATAACTACTGGGATGTTATGATTTAAGTACAGTCATGGCATTGCGCATGGACTTTACTTTGCGGAGCCGTCTTCTGTCTCAAATATTATATTTTACTAATTGTACAAACTTATTACCAACACTTACAGAATAAGAGAAAGATGAGTCAGATTGAAGGTCAGATTGAGACAAGGAGAGAGAAGACCAAATATGTAAACTGCTGTCAACACAAAGATAGAACAAATGGTAATAATAAAACGAGCAGTCATGTAAAATAAAAACCATTTGGGTAAAGCAAGCAAAAGATTGATGAGAGATGTTCAAAGACACAATCACTCTGTCCAAGGCAGAACAGCGTTCCTTCAGTAAAGAGATTAGCTGACTACACAAATTGATTTATTGAAATTAAACATTTTTGAATCAGGCAACATCCTATACATTTCCATATCAGACAATATCCTAGGCATCTTTAACTTAGACTCCCACTCCCTAGAATCTGGAGACTCTCTAATCTTCATACCAGTGTAAAGCAGAGTCGTGTCTGTCTCTCTCCCCAGACAGCGCCACTACGAGGGATGTTCATAAAAGATTTTCTCTGACCCACTTTCAGTGGACTGAGAGGAACGATACTTGGCACAGTTTCTCTACGCAGGTACCACCGATGGTTAAACACTTTTCCAATCGCTTAATGCAGCTGTGAATACCTTGCCTGTAGAAGTCTGCGGATTGTGACAGAAGCCACGACTTCACCTCGGAAATAAGCGTTTCATCGTCTGGGAAGTGCTTGCCCTTCAAAAATGACTTCATATTTGGAAAGAGGTGAAAGTCAGATGGTGCGAGGTCGGGAGAGTAAGGGTGTGAAGAAGGATTTCATAGCCACAGGACCGTGCTTCCGTCTGGGCAGCATGTGAGTTGTTAACCGGGCACTGTCTTTCAGGAGGCGGACAACTTTGCTCAGCATGCCACGCCTCTCGGTTTTGATGGCCTCCCGCAATTTCTGCAGCGATGAAGCGTGGTGTGTCCCGGTAATTGTGGTACCCTTTGCCAGGAAGTCCATCATCACCTCTTCGCACTGGTCCCAAAACACCGTGATCATGACCTTGCCCGCCGAAGGTTGGACACGTTCCTTCTTCGGAGGTGGTGAGTCAAAATGCTTCCATTGCTTCGATTGGGCTTATAGTGACAGACACATGTTTCCTGCATGATCAGTTTGTCGAAGAAGTCCTCTTGGTTTTCATGACACGTGGTCAAAAGAGCCTGGATGGTGTCTTCATTAATGGCGGACTGTGATCATCCGGGAATGGGAGCCGTTTCCAACAATGTCCGACCACACTTGAACTGACGATTCCAGGGCTTGACTACGTCATCTTCCCCATAAGTCTCTTTCATCTCATCAAATGTTTCTCTTGGTGTGTGGCCTCTCAAGTACAAAAACTTGATGACCGCTCTGTATTCAGCTGGCTCCATTATCAGACCTTACTCCACCATAACACCTGTAAAAGAGAAACTGTTATGAGTTCAGAGCTGCAAATTACCACGTGAACTATAGAGATAATTATGTATTATGATATGTGAGCAATTTAAGCTTCCTACAATAACCGGAAGTAAGTCAGGGGAATCTTTAATGAACATCCCTCGTAACACACAAAATGTGTGGAGCGTGGCTCAGGGAGAGCCTGCTTTGATACCCAGGGGAAGTCCGGAGTGAAGAGGGAGCGAGCGGAAGAGAGTGAGGCTTGTGGGTAGATGCCTATATAGTTGGGTTGGGGGGCAGTCTTGAGTAATTGTTGCCTGATGTAAATCGTGACTTGTTGGCTGTTATCTTGGAGAAGCCGTGGTAACCGAGACCTGTAGGGTGGTCCTCGAACAATGGAAACGAACTTTTTGACCTGCGTGGTCTTCCCGGTCAAACAGAACATAGATTTTACTGTAGCTTAACTTCTGGGTTTGATAAGTATTGTCTTTCAATTTTACAGTCTGACAATTTTTGGTCAGTTAATGGTATACCAAGTTGCGTCCTGCTAAGCATAGCCTTTCATTTATGTTAGTCATTAAAACAGCCCTTGTTATCAAGTGTGTCTGCATACAGACGCCTAGTTTGAGCAAAAAAAAGTTCACCTCTCTGTGTGTGAACATGCAAATGTTTGTATAGGTGTACAGGTACGTAAGGACTTGATATGTTTTGCATGGTAGGATGAGCGCAGAAGACCGGTGTGTTATCAGATATTTGGTCTTGTCACTGTCATGGGATGGCGCTGTAATGGAATGGTGCGATAATAGGATTATGAGATGTTGCTGAAATGAGCTGGCACTGTGATGAAATGTCACTGTGGTAGGATGTCGTTGTAATAAGAAAAGGGGTTGCAACAACAGCTGCAATGACACTGGTTCAGTCCATGGTTTATCAAACCTCAGTGAAACACAAGGAAAAGATTTCTCACAGATCCGTGTTGCGCGAGTTCTAGCATTGATAAAATACCCTCGACGATTATCACTGTATGGTATGTGATCCAGTGACCAACACAGTGAATGGTGCTGTTTGCCAGGTTTGTGTTTTCATATATGTTTTCTTGTGCTTATTTGTGTAATTTACCTTATTTACCTGTGTCATTCGACTGTATTCATCATGTTTATTGTTTTTGTGTGCTTAATCGTTTTGTTCACCCATGTTTACACCTGCTGGTCATACATTCTGAACCTGTACCAGGTATCTGTCTTTACTGATACTGTTCATCTCTGTTTACCCGTATTTTTCATTTTACCCATGTTGTTCATTCACGTTTTAATTGGTACGTTATTCACCTTTTTTACCCGTGTCATTCGACTATATTCATCCAGTTAATTGTTGTTTTTTGTGTGCTTAATCGTTTTGTTCACCCATGTTTACACATGCTGGTCATATATGTATCTGTTTCAATTATCCGTTTTTACTTATATTGTTCACCCGTGTTTACTCGTATTTTTCGTTTTACACAAGTTGTTCGCTAATGTTTGTACCTATGTTTTTAACCTATGGTCAACATTCTTGTTCCCAACCAGTTCTTTTCGTCTTCACCTGGGTTTACCCGACCTATCCACCTGTGTTTGTCAGGTTTACTCGTCTGTACCTATTCGTGTTACTAACCAGTCTTTACATTATTCACGTGTTTACAAATGTTACTCACCTGCGCTTTAGCGTATCAGTCACCTCTGTTTACATTCATGTGCATTATCAGCGTTTGTCACCTTTGAACTATCCACCAGTGTTTACCCGTGTTATTCAACTGTGTATATAGGGTTGATTTTACCTTTGGTTCGCCAAAACTAAACACTCGTATTTACATGTGTAACTCGCCTTGGTTGATCGGCCTCTCGAGTGGGATGGCTATTAGGCGGGTATTAATTCTGGTGTCAACGGACGGCGACCGGTCAAGAGAACAGAGTACTTGGAGACTTGCCTAACGAACAGTTGCCAGCTGAGGGTGAAAGTATCAAAGTGCCTTGGTGCTGACTGTTTAAGCACACAGGATGGTCCAGAAAAAATAGGGTGAATGGATGGATAGGTGGCTAGATGATTTTGGATGGTGGTGTGTGTGCAATTGTGATGTGAGCGTGTGCGAGACTGGGGAGAGAGAATGGGGTAGTGAGGGGGGAGACAAACGAATAGACAGAGACAGTAACAGCGAAACATGGAAAGACAAGGGGAATGGGAAAGAGATAAAAACGAGGAGATACAGAGAAACACACACAGAAACACAGACACACAAAATCAGAAAGCGCGTGTCTGTGCATGCGTATGATTAGTTTGCTTTTGCGTGGCAGAAATATGCAGTATACAGGCATGTCTGCTAATAAAAATGATATAACTTGATCCCTCTCCCTCTCTCTCCTGCTTTTTATCCCCCCTCTCTGTCTGACTCTCGGTTTCTGTCTCTGTTTTTCTCACTACCACTCTCTCTCTCTTCCACCTTCTCTCTTCCCCTCCTCTCTCTCTCCCTCTCACGCTCTCACTTTCTCTGTCACTCAGACCACGTCCCAAGAGAGGCATGAAACCGAGTAAATGTCTTTTAACACAAAAAGGAAAAAAAATGCCATGAACGAGCATACACACACACACACACACACACACACACACGCACGCACGCACGCACGCACACACACACACACACACACACACACACACACATAATCACACCTTCCACCCACCCACACTCGAGGAATAAATAAAACTATGGCGAAGCGAGGCGGTAGAAACGGGAAGCAATAAAGGCGTGGAGCGAGAGGGGCTGTGTGTTGGACACTAAAGTGCTGCCATAAGGGCCTCTCCACTCCCTAACTCGCTCCTTTGATGTGGCCATAAAGCCTGGCGTTACCCTGAGTGCCACCTCCCCTCCATGCAGCTGGTCTTTCTTCTGTCAGTTCTTCGTCTCTGGACACTGAGTAGTCTGAGAGAAAGTGTAGGACAGGGATGTGTGTGGTGGTGGTGGAGTGGGTTGATGAGGTATGTGGGGAAAGAGGAATGCTGTAGGCAATAAGCAATACAATACAAGACAATACAATGCAAACCTTTGGCTTTTGCTTTTAGTGAGCATGTTTTGTTTTCATAACTTCTGCTGACACACTGTTTCTCGCAAACCCACTCTCTTGGTTTTGTTGTTGGTATTGTTGTTCTTGTTCGTGGTCTTGTGGTATTGTTGTTCTTGTTCGTGGTCTTGTGGTATTGTTGTTCTTGTTCGTGGTCTTGTGGTATTGTTGTTCTTGTTCGTGGTCTTGTTGTTCCTGGTGTTTCTATCATTTTGTTGCAGGAAAATGTATATCTGAAAGTGACACCTATCTGGATCATCATACACTATGGCAGTGAGACAAATCATTTTTTATTTTATGTCAGCATGTGTGTTGGTTATATTGAGCACACGTTTTCACACAAGCAGACAGACACAGAGAAACACACACACACACACACACACACACACACCACCACCACCACCACCACCACCACCACCACCACCACCACCACCACCGCAACAACAACAACTGCAACAACAACAAGGATAATGCCAACAACATGAATAATGATAGAAATAACAACACAACCAAACATCCCGGACAAGTGTCACAATCTGGCCCCGTATGACATTGTAGGTTATTTCTTCTTTTCATTCGTGAAATGGACAAATATTGGTTCAACACATCCTGGCTGTGAGTTTCAGTTTCAGTTTCTCAAGAAGGCGTCACTGCGTTCGGACAAATCCATGTACGTAACATCTGCTGGACAGTTGTTTGACCAGCAGCGTAACCCAACGCGCATAGGCCTTTAGTGCATGCCTGCATATTTTGTGTACCTATCAGAGTGGATTTATTCTGGAGAATTTTGCCAGAGGACAACCGTTTTGTTGCCGCAGGTTACTTTTCAGTGCGCCAAGTGCGTTCTGCACACGGGACCTCGGTTTATCGTCTCATCCGAATGACTAGTTTGATTTTTTCAGTCAAAATTGGAAAAAAAAGGGCGAGAGCGGCAATCGAACCCAGTCCATATAGACACTGTGTTGGCAGGTGAACATCTACACCATTCTGAGAGAGCGGCAATCGAACCCAGTCCATATAGACACTGTGTTGGCAGGTGAACATCTACACCATTCTGAGAGAGCGGCAATCGAACCCAGTCCATATAGACACTGTGTTGCAGGTGAACATCTTCACCATTCTGCCACCAGTCTCATGGCTCCCTTCATGGTGAAGTCACACAATGTGCAATGATAAGTCTCTTTCCTTTGTAAATAGTCTGTGTGTGTGTGTGTGTGTGTGTGTGTGTGTGTGTCAAGTCAAGTCAAAATGATCTTTATTGAGGGTAAAAGAATAAGCTTATACAGCTTTTTTACATCCTGCCCTCTTAAAAAAGAGAAGAAAATTTTTTTTTTTTAATTTAAAAAGGAAGAAATGGGGGAAGTGGGGGTCTGGAAAAGATATATGGAAATAAACAATTACAAGAAATACACAAAAATTCTACCGAGAACAACAACAACAACAACAGAAATAATACAAGCGTAAAAAGCAATAAATTTACATATGATACTGACACGATTACAACATGCAATGCGACACTCTTACATCATTAACTTAATTCAGGAAGAAAGAGAGAGAGGAAAAACGAGAGAGAAAGCTACATATATATACATGCACATACACACACACACACACACACACACACACACACACACACACACACACATATATATATATATATATATAGAGAGAGAGAGAGAGAGAGAGAGAGAGAGACATAGACAGAGACAGAGACAGAGAAACAGACAGATGGGTAAAGGTAACAGTCGAGAGATGGAAAGGAGACAGAAAGTCAGAAGGACAGAGAAGGTTTAAAGTTAGAAAAATAGACAGACAAGTGTGTGTGTGTGTGTGTGTGTGTGTGTGTGTGTGTGTGTGTGTGTGCCTCTGTCGCTTGCTGTGCATGCTAATCTCCCCTTTGGACGAATAAAATGGATAACATAAGCATTGACGAGGGATTTCCATACTGACGTCCCCACCCCTATCACCATCTCTCTCTTAAAAAAAAAAAAAAAAAAAAAAAAAAAACTTTTACCTTGAAAGATGCCGCATATTTTACTGACAACAATTAGATGACATGCAAAATTCATGACACTAAAAACATTTCAATAAAAACAGTTTTTATCGTTCTTGGCAACATCGCAGACATAAAAGTTACACCACTCGTTATGCATGCCTGCGTTTGATCTGTCGATCAAAATAAATGTTTCATGCGTCTTTGTTGTCAACATAACTTCACATTTCATGATTGTGGATCCGGCCTGTATAGGTCGATGGTTTACCATTATGTATGAGGATCAATCTTGAATAAACTACATGAAAAGCAAGAAAATAAACAAACAAACCACCCAACCAAGAAACAAGGACAAAAAAATATAACGTGTTTTCCTTTTGGAGCGTGGGGGGTTCCGGGAGACGGGGGTATGGCGGGGAGGGGAGGGGGTGACGTGGGGGGGGGGGGGTGCAGGGGGGTGAGGGGGGAAGAGACGTGAAAGGTGCGCCACCGCGAACCCCTTTGCCTGCAAATGTAAAGACGCCATGACAGTGTTCAGAAATCAGGCCGCCGTGGCCATCAGTTGCCTCCCTTCCCAAAGCATGCGGAAGTTGGGGCAGCAAAAACTTGTTGTGCCTCAGTTGTTTAACACTTCCTGCAACTGGCATCTTTCATCCCCACCATGCCTCGTTTACAGGGCTTTCAAAGGGCGAGAATGACATAAGGGGGAACTAAAACAACAACCAATGCAGAGAAATATAACGAAAGAAAGACAAGACAAAAATGGTAAAGACGTTTTATTTTACGGGATAAAGCAGAAAGAGAAAAGGTGACAATGTCATAGAAAGTACGACAGAAAGAGCAAAGACCATCAAAACCAAAACGATTAAAAAAAATAAATAAGAGAGAGAGAGAGAGAGAGAGAGAGAGAGAGAGAACAGCTGAATAAATAAAAAAAACTGAATGAATGATTGATTGTACACCCGCTAAACTCAATTACAGGGAAGCGTGTGACGTCGTTATCAGGTCAGGTCAGCGATGGGTTATGACAGTGGTTTTTCAATTTACACCAGTATTTACCTACTATTTATGTAATACGTCATGCCTGCATTGAAAAAAAAAAAAAAAAAAAAAAAAAACCGCCACTAAATATAACGGGTGGCAGCGGTTTAAAACCGAAGTACCAAAATCTAATCTACCCGATACGAGGTTACAAAGTACAACGATCGACCTTCTCCCGAACACAAAACCTTTGATCCCGGCAAACTTCAACACAGCGGATGCTTTACTGGATCTAAAGCAGACAGTAACAACTCTGCAACGTATCTCTTCTCTACAAAACATTGTGGGGGATAAAAACGAAATGATGAAACAATCAACGAAAATAACTGTTTCGAAGGTTACCAAAGAAACACAAACGGAATCCAGCCCCAAAACTGAACTTGCATACGCTGAAGCAGCAAAACGTTCCGGTTCGAGTCCAGTAAAACTCACAGATTTACACCAAAGACGAAGCAGGCCAATGCGGAACGTTCCAATAAGAACACAGGTGAACGTGAGGAACTTCCGAAAGTGCTGATCCTATACGATTCAGTAATGAATGGAGCAGAAGAAAAAAAAACAGACATTGAAGATCGTACTGCTTACAGTTTTCCAAACAACGTAATTGTTGAAATTCTGAATGCACACAGTCGTCTCTAATGTCGGTATTAGTATGTCTAGCCTTGAATATCACAGTCTAAGGGGTGATATGATTGAGGCATATAAATTTGTAGATGGACATTATGATAAGAGCACAACACAATCTTTTCACCCTGAAGGACAGTACTCATACCAGGGGACGGCCACTAAAACTAATGAAGACATTCACCAAATCAAACCTTTTTTCACACTTCTTTACTAACAGGGTTGCTAACTTCTGGGATAATCTGCCCAGTGATATTGTCACTGCAGGAACACTAAACAGTTTTAAGAATTCATCAGATAAACACTTGAAAGATTATGGCTTCCAAATAATTTTTCCATAGGAAGCTAGCCATAACATTGGTAACTGCGCACTCTTATAAAAAAATGTTTGTTTGTTTTTTTAAGAAAAAAAGTCTTAATGATCAGGCAAAAGGCTGACAAAGCATAAAAGCCGTGACACATATGATATGATTGCATTCTCTGATTCAATTCCTCTATAATCCGTCTTCTGTGGTTTCTATGGATCTGTTGTTGTTGGTTAGGGGAGGTAACTCTGTTCAATTCAGAATCGGAAGTTTGTACGATGTGTCTTCGGGCACAATCGCTAATCATTACATCTACCCTTTCATAAATTGTTTTGTTGCATTTTTAAGTCTTTCCACTCTGTTTTTACTGTGTTGCACATTGTGTTGTTGATGTGTTGGTTCTCGCAGTGCATTATCTCTGGCCACTTCTGGTTTTGTACGTCGAAGATTCAGTGTTGCATGCTGGTCCCGACACTTGCTCCGAGATGCTCGTGCTGGAAGGAGTTTTATTTGGGTTTGCGCCGATCTTCTCATGAAGCATCGGTTGCGTCGGTGGACTGCGCCATCATCTGTTTGTGCGGTGTACGAATGAAGTTCGATACAGCATTTGATGACAGTGGCTGGTTTGCAGCTGTCTTCTTTGGTCAGTTGAACACAGATAATGGTTACCACTTTGTACTGGTGGTAGAGGAGGTGCGTTTCTGTCGTAGTACCTTTTACAGTGGACATGAGTTGCACACGACTGTGTATGATGCGACTGTATTCAATTATCTTTGATTTTAACTGCTTGCTGGTGGTATTGAACGCAGTTGGTGGCCCATAAACAGCTGAGCTGGTGATGCGAAACTGTCTACGGGTGTGCTGCGGTTTTCCAGTATGCTAAGCAGAGGATTTTGTTTAACACGTTTGGCCTTGTCAGGGATATTTTTATCTGTTTGAACAGTTTTCTCAGCAAGGCCGTTTGACTGCACATATCCTGGGCTGGAAGTGACGTGGCAAAAATCCCATGTTGAGGCAAAGGTCTTGAAGTCGTCAAATGTGAATTGATGACGATTGTCGCTCTTGACAGTCTCATTATGCCGTAGCGGGCAAAGTGTACTGAAGGTTTTCTGATGATCATATGAGATGAGGTTTTGGGCAGTTCATCAATCTTGAAGTAACACTGTGGTTGCCAAGGGACACCATGTATGGTTTGTTATTCCATGTGAAGAGGTCTATTCCGACTTTCTGCCAAGGATGGGAAAGTATTGGATGGGGTAGGAGAGGTTCTTTGGGATCTGACTTCACACATATCTGCTGCAGTTGTCTTTGCTTGGAACTGACGTATGCGTGTTTAGCACTCCTCTGACCCCCTTAGACCGTACTGAAACAAGTTCTAGAGCATGGATGTAAACCATGGACCAGATAATATATCTCGTCCATATTCCTTATTACACACATGGGAAAACACAGTGACGGCTGTAGGTTTACAGCCACTCTTCATTATCTCCCTGGTTTTTTTTCGGGGGGGCGGGGGGGGGGGGGGTTGTTTTGTTTTTTGTTTCTTTTTGCTTTTTATGTTTTTTTGTTGTTTCTTTTTCCTGTTTGTTTGTTTGGTTTTTGATGACACAACTCATGTTGGCATCCTCCTGTTCTTGTTCCTCTTTCATTTCCTCCTCCTCTTTTGTCTCCTTTCTTCTTCTCCTTCATCTTTCTCTATCTCCTCCCCTTGCTCCTCCTCTTTTTCATCGTTTACTTCTGCTTCTCTTCCTACTCCTCTCCTTCTCTTCCTCTTCCAACTCCTCTTTCTTCTTCTTGACTTTGTCATTGCTGCTGACTGATATTTCTAGAAGTCTTATGATGCGCAGCAACCTTCCCGTGGAAGTGTCTCAGATCCTTGTGCTTTCTTCTCATCTGTTTGCTCAAGAGCTGTTCGTAATGGTAAAAAAAATAAATAAATAAAGAGAGAGAGAGAGAGAGAGAGAGAGAGAGAGAGAGAGAAATGAGAAAGAAGTAAACCAGCAAATTAGCAAACACTACTCTGTTTTTAACGTCGTCTGATCTCTCTCTCTCTCTCTCTCTCTCTCTCTCTCTCTCTCTCTCTGTGTGTGTGTGTGTGTGTGTGTGTGTGTGTGTGTGTGGGTGTGTGTGTGTGTGCGTGCGTGTGTGTGTGTGTGTGTGTGTGTGTGTGTGTGTATGTATGTGTGTGTAAAAACAAAGACAGAAAATCATCCCTTTCGTTTACATGCTGACCTCCGATATGACAAATGTTGCCACATTATTCAGAACACGAACTCGAACCAGTAGTTTATTTCTGAAGCATTAAAAATAATGCAGTGATCGCCGCTTTAGAAAAACAAAAACAAGAAACATCAACAGTTATTTTGGTCCTGTGGCTTAACAATAATACACGAATGTCTATGTGTCTGAAGAACCATTGCAGCAGTTATAAAGTCCATGGAGGTTTTGGCTGATTACATACACACTCTGTGTGTGCGTGGGCGCGCGCATGTGTGTGTGTGTGTGTGTGTGTGTGTGTGTAGAGAGAGAGAGAGAGAGAGAGAGAGATAGTTTAGAGCAGAATGGAAATAATGTTTATTCAGAAGACCACGGGCCAATTCTGAAGGGACCTGAATAAGTATATTACAAATATAACCATGTACAAAGAAAAATGCCTTATAAAACGGTATATGACTAACAACAACTGCACATCTTTTAAAGGATTTATATGAATATAGTAATAAATTCCATGTTATTTCTTTGTTGGGTGATGAAAACAAAGGCTCAATAAATACACATGGATCATCGTAGTATCTTATTGAAATAAATTCTTCTCCAAGAGCACTATAATTATACAGGACACAAAAACAAAATATCATTCATTCTCCCGAGCTGACTTATATTATGGACATACCAACTGCAGTGCAGGACTTCTTGTATATCTTAATGAATACTTACATATTGATGAAACTCGGAATCTAAATTTACGTAGATAATTCTTTACATGATGTTTTAATTCTTCAAAATTTATCCTGTTTTAGTTCTTTAAAAGTTGGATAATATCCTCAACACCATGATGTATCCAAACATAACCAAAATCAAACATATTCAATTTACTACGAACATCTGAAGCCCAATTTCTTTCATCACGAACATCCAAATCAAACAGCATTATGTATGCTTTCCGTGGTGTCATGATACGCCCATTCTCATTAACGTAAGCCAGTATCTAGCATATTTAACAGCCGAATTTATTTATACTGGGTATATATATTCTCTCTATATATAAAATCAGTTGGCGTTCTCATTTCGACCCCTAGAATGTTTCAAGTGCAAAAAGAAGCATCTTTTCGCAGTAATGAGTCATGTTACCTAGACACCATTACTCAGAACCATACTGAATAATGGGTTGTATCTGTGCGTCGAACATTATCGAATACAAAACGAAAAATGTACAATTCAACAGATTTAGCAAAATACACAACACAGCATTTTTTGCTCAGCTGGCAAGTTTCTGACACGCTGCTTCAAAACACAACCTTGTGGAAAAATAAATGCCCAAGTACTTATACACATTAACAGTGTGGCAGCTACTCTAACCGAGGGAACTGTTGTGATTGTCCAAAGACATGACAGATCTTGTGGAACGGGAAGCACACCACCACAAACTATTTCGAAAATGACTTATTTCTGGGCATGTGGATAGACATGGAAGAAGAGACAACTTATCTAAAGATGGACGCTTTTAACCATGTGTGAGTGTAAATGGAAAAGAGCATCATTGGCGAAGACGAAGAACAGCGTGTTTCAATACTGGGAGACGTTTCATGCATGCAAGAGAAATACCCACAGTTTTACAATCCAAGCCGCATGACTGGACATTTCGGGAGCAAATAGGATTTGGAGCTCCAAATCACCTGAGTCAATTACTATATTCATCACACACATAGGCCGAACCATTAAAAGTGCTTTTGTTGCTTCTGCATCAGAGGATAGAAGGTAGGAAAAGGCAGCCCTCAATTTCCGCTGTCTCATTCAAAGTTACACAGAAGCTCCAATGAATCCTTGGCCAACAATAGTGGCGTCTCATTTGACCGAATAAAAAGGCTCCTGATTCTGCTAGGAAAATGTTCTGACTGGAAAGAAAAATGCTTCTGAAAAGAAATACGGAATCACTGCTTCTGTTTCGCAAGATATGTGTCATGCTTTCACAAGTAGAAAGAGGAAATGCCACAGCACATCGTTCTGGGCACTGCAATCCGCCATCTAACGGGAAGCGCTAAACTTGTCAGTACACATATTTTGAATCACTTTGACCACTGCATGTCTCACAGCTGTGTTCTTGAATCTGAAACTGCAGTCTGCTACAATGGACTTTAAAGTAGCAGCTTGCTGCCAGAAACCATCTCTCTCGATAACGTGATTCTTCACACTACGGAGACAATAATGATTTACAAGAGACAGGATTAGCTGGCATTACACATTCAACACATACGATTGCCATTCAAGAAGTGGCAAGAAACTCTGAAAAACAAGCACAGACACCGGTGCTTAGTGAAGCATAGCCTTCATCGACACATCTACCTCGCCTTCGATATCAGCCTCCAGAGTTCCAGCAAAGTTTCCCAAACGATGAAGTGAAGCCTGCATTCAAAATAGTTGACACTCGTGCCCCTATTCAACTGACTGCAGATGACGCTGATATGTCTAGATTCTTCTAGATTCAGACCAGATACACGCCTTCTATGAGCAACCCATTACAGAATTGGCAAGTTGGGTCACTCACTGGAACGAATCTGACCAATGTGCAGGAGTAGTCACCAGCTGACTGCATGCAACCTGTTCTTCATCCTGTCACTGACAGTACAGCAGTGCAACCCATTCTGCAGGTGTCACTAAACGCAGCAAAACAACTGGGTCAGGACTATAACTTTGGCACGCTTGCAGTTGCAAAGAAAGCACATATGGCTATTATAATTTTGGCAAAATGAACAGTCCCAGAAGAATGCGGTATGTCTGGGTGTGTTTCACTTGTTCTTTCCTTGATACTCTGGGAAAACTCATGAGAGGAGCAGGCTTTAGGGACATCATCGTTGAGTCGGGGATTTGCTTTTCTCCACTGAAGCCTGTGTAGCCGATGTAACGTCCCGAATTGTCCCCCTCTCCGTATCGTTTATTCATTTATAGTCTGTTCATCTAAGATGATGCTATTAGACAGAAGTTAAATGATATTATTATCATTATTGTTTGTACTATTATTATTTCTATCATAAAGATGATTATTATTATCATTAATTAGAAATCATCATTTGTGAAAATCAATGGCAGGGGAAGAAATACTCAACTGAAAAGGGGGCGGTTGAGGTGGAGGGTGGAGGAGGGGGGGGGGGGTGAGAGGAAGGGGACTGAGGAAGGAAAAGAGAGAGAACAGAATGTGGAAAAGATGGAGCACAAAATGTTAAAATGGAGAGGATGGGTGTCAGTGACTGGAGAAAGAAAAACATAAAATTGGAAGAGTGCATATTTTGACATGTGTGTGATCTCTTGGCTGGTTTTCACCACTGACCACTACTGTGTGGTCATTTCTGACCACTGCCGAACATGGCCCAAAAGTGTTCGGATTGTGTTATTTTATCTCACCTGTGTGTTATTATGTCTCGGCAAGTTTTTGATCGATGCCTGATCACTAACAGTTTTCAAATTGCGTTAGTTTGTGACGGTTATGAAGTATTGAATTTTTTGACAGGATTTTACCATGAACATTACCATTAACTGATCACTACTGACTACTGTTGACCAATACAGACCAATATGCGTCCATGCTGATAACTAACCACAACTCAAAAGTGTTCTTCCACGTTGGTTCATCATTATGACGACTGGCAGGTTTTTGACAACTAACCTGTGAATGCTGACCTCTACTGACTACTATGTAACTGTTCAGATTATTTCATTTTGTCAAGCTTATGTAATATTATGATTTTTTTACATGATCTGGTCCATTAATTGAATACAGCTGACCATCACTGACCATTGTTGACCACTGCCGACACAAGTGACCACTATTGAAAAGTTTTCAGAATATGGCATCTATGATGTGTATGCAATATTACGACTTCTTGGCCAAGTTTGACCACTCACTAACCAATGCTGACCACTACCCAAAAGTGTGCAGCTTGTGTTATATTTTCTTGGTTTTGCACCTTGTGTACATTTCATGTATCATTTGCACTTTTCCACTGGTTTTGACCAATGACCACTTCTGGTCACTAACAAAAACTGCATTGTCATGAAACAAATACAAGCCTTGGTGAACATAGGACTGGGGAAAGACGGTCCTGGGGGAATAGACCTGGGGAATATACACCTACCATTTCTGGGGGGAGGGGGACGTGGGGCCTGGATCGCACACAGACTTGGTGAAGCTTAAGATTATATATCTGGGCTAATATTCCCTGTATCATGTGTGTCAAGCTGCCAAAGTGACAAACATTCATTCAAGAGGGCCAAGCAATGACACTGTTCCTTTCTGACATTATTTCAGCTTGAATAAGTATAGTAGATTATTTTCCGGGGTGTCACTCAGCAATCTTTTTTTTTTTTTTTCCTCGTTACAGAGACCTAAAACCGAAAGTGGTAAGTTCTAGCCGTTGAAGAAAATCTTTAGTGAATAAAACACACACACACACACACACACACACACACACGCATGCACGCACGCACGCACACACACACACACACACACACACACATTTAGCACATTTGTCGCGCTCTGCATTCAGCAGCATAACGGTGTAAATGGATGGCCATATGTTCAGTTTATTTTTTCGATAATTTTTGGTGCATTGTGACGTTGCTGACGATATATAAATAGCAACAATTCCTTGCCTTCAGACGCCCTGCATGACTGACAAATGCCAACTATTGACGAGCCGTCTTGCCCGGTCCGCTCTTAGCCAATCAAACGCCTCTAAAAGCTATAAGCGCTGAATCATTCCGTGGCCGTCGAAGAAAATGCCCCATGAGAACCACGGCGGAGACGCGGGGACGGACGGGCGGGCATTCAAGTTTGACATGGTAAGTATATGTATCACCAAACATGGAGTATAATACAAATTCCTCCTTTTGGTGTCATATACTGTACCATGTCAAACTGATGCAGAATTTAAAGCAAATGGAGGAGGGCAACGCCTACTGGTTCGTATGGGGAGTCCTTGTAACCGAGACGGCAGTGTTAGCCGCGACAAAGGAAATCGCCTTGGAACCGTCAGCCCTGGTCATACGGAAATCCCTGAGGTAGAAGTTGATGAAGGGATTCTGAGACCGCCAGAAGGCTGCCTCCAAGACATGCTGCGTTGGCACTGAGTGCTGGAAAGCAGCCGAAGTAGCTATGGCCCGCACTTCGTGTGCTCTCTGATTAAGACAGCTGATATCCCTGTGTGCATGAGAGTAGGCTCTACGAATGACTTGGGAAACCCAGCGGGAAATGGTGAGTGCAGCGATGTCTTTCTTGTAATTCTCATTGAGGGAGATGAGCAGACGCCTCTGAGAAGAACGCCTATGGCGAGACCTATCCCAATAGTATTTGAGACACCGACCAGGGCAGAGATGCCTATCCTCATCATCTTGGGCAAGAATATCAGACAAAGGTCTGACCCTCAGAGAAGGGGAAGGGACCTCGGGGCCTTGGCTTAGCCAGAAACTCTGGAAGGAAACGAAGAGTGATGGAACCATCTCTCTGGAAGGCCATGTGGCATTCTACTAAGACCATGAATCTCGCTTCAACGACGGCCTGTGGCCAGCAACAGAAGGAAAGTCGTCTTGAGGGTGAGCAAGTCGAAAGGAATAGTCCCCAATGGCTCGAAGGGCGGTTTTCAAATGAAATCCAGCACCAGGAACAAGTCCCAGAGGGGCACTCTTCTGGGGTTTCTAGCTTCCTTCAGAGAGGCACCCCTAGCCACCTCTCTGAGCAGGAAATCCGCTTCAAAGGCGGGACCTTCTAGCTGTTTGATTGTGGTACAGATGGCAGACCTGTACCCTCGCACAGAACTAGCAGACAGGATGAGAACCGAGGAGCAGTGAGCCAGAAAGTTGGCCAGCTGCATGCTCGTAGGGTTAGTAGGGGGAATGTCCTGAGCTGTACACCACCACAACCATTTCTTCCAGCGAAAGTCATACAAAGTCTCCGTTCCCTCCCTCCTTGCTTTGGTGACTATGGAGAGGAGGTCAGAGGAGGCACCCCCCTGGGTCAGCGCAGCTGACACAGAGGCCGACCGAGGGGTCGAAGACTTCAATGGTGATGCTGACAGTTCCGACCGCACAACAGCCATGCGTGCAGGTGGAGCAGTTGAGGATTGGAATGAGGAATGCCCGAACGAGGCTGCCTAAGCAGATGAGATTTGGTTTCGAGTTCCAGTGGTGGAACATGTGTCAGGGACTGAAGGTCCGGAAACCAGGGGTGGGCTGGCCATTTCGGCCCAATGAGGATCAGCTGCGGACGTTTCAATCTGGCTTTCCGTATCACCTTGGACAGAATTAGAAAGGGAGGAAACGCGTAGGCAACCAGACTGCTCCAGTCTAGAAAGAGAGCATCCACTGCCCACGCTTCTGGGTCGGCGACCGGAGAGACGTAAGTGGGAAGTCTCTTGTTGAACTTTGTGGCAAAAAGGTCCACCATCGGCCGAAACCACCGTTCCCACACCCCCTGAAGGGTGTCCTTGTCCAGGGTCCACTCTGTGTGGATGACACTCTTGGACCTGCTGAGAGCATCTGCCAAGATGATGGCTTTTCCTGCTATGTGTCTCGCTGAAAGTGCAATGCCCTTGCTGTGGCACCAACGGAGGAGAGCCTCGGTCCGCAGGGAGAGGTCTGCCGAGTGCGCTCCCCCCCCCCCCCCCCCTTTTTGTTCACGTAACATGCGACCGCCGTATTGTCCGTGTACAAGCGGATGGTCTTGCCAGTGGCCTCCCCCATGAAGTGCAGGAGAGCCCTGCGAACTGCCTCCAGTTCCAGAACATTGATGTCGCATAGGCGCTCCTCCGGGGACCAAGTCCCTGCTGCATGGAGTGAGTCCATGCGGGCTCCCCAGCCCAGGGAGGAGGCGTCTGTGTAGAGTGCTACCTGAAGAGTAGGTGGGGGGCTATGGGCACCCCCTGTGTCCGAAGAGGGGTGATTAACCACTCTGATGTCACCTCGAGGAACCATTCGCCCAGACATATCTGGGTATCCCATGGCTGAGTGCTCTGGGACCACCGTAACCTCAGTGCCCTCTGAAGAGGGCGCTTGAGAACCCTGCCCAGGGGAATGAGAGGTGCCATGGACTCCATGGAGGGAAGAAAGTGTCCGCGCTGTTGCTTGGGAGGAACAGCGCAAGTGGCTGAGGAGGCCTGCCAGACGGTCCCAGCGATCTGGCGCCGGAGAGACTATCATGGACCGCGTGTCGAATCTCATCCCTAAGAAGTCGAAGGACTGACTTCGAGACAGATCGCATTTCTCCTGGTTCATGAGGAAGCCCAGTTGGGAGCAAAGGTCTAGAAGTCTGGCCGTATGACTCTGGCACAGGGCCCGCGACTGGGCCAGGATAAGTCAGTCGTCCAGGTATACACAGAGACGAATGGATTCCGACCGGACGATGGACACCAATTCCCGCACCACCTAGGTAAACAGGAAAGGGGCAAGGGACAGACCAAATGGGAGGGCCGAGAACTGGAACACTTTGTCCCTCCACACGAACCTCAGGTACCGACGGGATGCCGGATGGATGAGGATATGAAAATAAGCATCTTTCAGATCGATAGAGGTAGCCCAGTCGCCCTGTTGAATGGTCTCCCGAATCTGTGCCTGTGTGTCCATCTTGAATTTGATTTTGGGGAGAAATTTGTTGAGGGGGGACAAGTCCAAGGCTGGTCTCCACCCTCCCGAGACCTTTGGAATCACGAACAACCGGCCGTAAAAACCGGGGCCCGGGTCCGAGAGTTGAGATATCGCCCCTATGAGGAGTAGGTGCGATATCTCTTTCCCTAAGACACTCTCCTGCTCCGTCGAGCTGGGCACATAAGTAGAGGAGTGGATCTTAGAGGGGGGCGGTCCTCCGCCCAAGGCAGCATGTACCCCGACTCTAGCACCGATACAATCCAGTCGTTAAGACCCAGAGCACGCCACTGATGTGCATGCCGGGACAAGTTTCCTACTTGGAGGGGCTGAACGACTGGCGGTGCTGAATCGGGGCCCAGTCATTGGGGGTGCTGCCTTCTGGCCTTGGGCATGGCCGGTCGGCTTGGACGGACATGAGGTGGTTTATTCCTCTGCCGCTGATTCTGCGCACGCCGCTTTGACTTAGGTGGCGTGGTATATGGAGGGGCTTGGTGGCCGGTCTCTTCAATGGCATAGAACCCTGGCGCCCTGGGAGGAGTGGGCTAAATATGAGGCCACCTCCCTGTTTGTCTCTGCCCTGTGGCTGACAAAATGGGGCGCATACTGGCTGAAGAGGGAGTGCTGCTGTGCTGGGATGGACTGCAGGGCAGCCTTCTCCTCTACAGGAATGTTAGAGAGGCGGAGAACGGCATCACGCCACGCTAGCACAGTATTGAAGTGAAGGCTGGTAGCTGTGTCTGCAGCTGCCGTGAACTTCGACACATTACTTTTTGTTTGTTTGTGGGAATGAAACTATAAGAATATGTTGTTTTTTTCTTCTTTGTTTTTTCTTTTAGAAAATATGTCAACAGCAGGAAACACTTCAGACAGAGGTCCATGGAATCCAAGAAAAAAACAGTAATCCAAAATTGAAATTAATACATCGAGTAGTTTGTGAGTAACTGCTTGCATAAACATAATAGATGTTTTAAGACATTTAAAAGATCTGAACTGGGTCATATTTGTGTTGCCCAAGGCGTATGATTCCTCCAGGTGTATGTTCCCACACAACTGTTTATATCCCCCGGGTCAATGTTCGCCAAGATGTGTATTTGCCCCATATAATATGTTCCATCAGATCTATCAAAGTTTACAAAGTCCCCCAGCTCTTTGTGTTTTCCTTCATGCATACACTTTTTGGTAATTTTAGTTGTTACCATTGATCACTAGTACTAGTAGCCAATGGTCAAAACCGGTAAAAAGTGATAATATTACATACGAGAATTCCCATAATCAAGAAAGATGTTAACATATCTCAAGCTGCACATTTTTTGTTTGTGGTAAGTATTTGTTGGTAAATAGTAATAACACATCAAGAATACTCATTGCCTAACATTTTTTTTTTATCGTGGTCCGCTGTAGTCAGCCATGATCAGCAGAAGTCAGTAGCGGTAAGTCAAATTTTGTCAGAAAGTCCAAATATAATCTACATAAACGTAAAAAAATAAAAATAAAAATAAAAAAAACACCCCAAAAAACAAACAATATGAACAGTTTTGAATAAAAGTCAGTAGTGGTCAGCAGTGGTCAGCTAACGATGGAAAGAAATGCCAGGGTGTGGTAATAATGCACAGACATTCAACGAAATCTGAACACTTGCGTTGCGGTCAGTGGTGGCAAGGACAGGTCAGTAATGGTCAACGGTAATGAGCAGTGGTCAGCCACTAGTCAATTATGTCAAAATGATAGACAGACATGACAAAATAACGCAATCAAATGAGTAAAAGGTTGTGGTCTTGTGTTCAGCAGTGGCCATAGACCTGTGTAAACATGACCTGCTGGTACATAGGCCTGTGTAAACATGACCTGTTGGTACATAGGCCTGTGTAAACATGACCTGTTGGTACATAGACCTGTGTAAACATGACCTGCTGGTACATAGGCCTGTGTAAACATGACCTGTTGGTACATAGATCTGTGTAAACATGACCTGCTGGTACATAGGCCTGTGTAAACATGACCTGCTGGTACATAGACCTTGTAAACATGACCTGTTGGTACATAGGCCTGTGTACACATGACAGACTTAGGCCTGTGTAAACATGACCTGTTAGTACATAGACCTGTGTAAACATGACCTGTTAGTACATAGACCTGTGTAAACATGACCTGTTGGTACATAGACCTGTGTACACATGACCTGTTGGTACATAGACCTGTGTAAACATGACCTGTTGGTACATAGACCTGTGGGGACACAGACCCGAGGGAAATTATGGATAGCCCATATCAAACCGTACCCCTGAGCGCGACTCCAGGAGGTTTTGCACAAAAAAGTTCCTCGACAGAGTGTAATAAATTAATGAAAATAAAGAAATAAATGTTTTTTTTCTAGATCTCCTTTTGCACTCATTTCCTCGTCTTCATACCATTTCCAACACACACACACACACGCACACACACACAACGAGTGATACATGAGGTGAGCTGTTCTCCGAGTTTGAAGGCAGACGTGTTTTGGAGCTCTGTTAATTTTTCAGAGATCTTTGTTAATTATTGAGTGATCAAGTCTTCTGTCATTCCAAATTATCTCTCGATTGGACAGATGACATCATGTCGAGTTCA
Source organism: Babylonia areolata (assembly GCF_041734735.1). Lineage (NCBI taxonomy): Eukaryota > Metazoa > Mollusca > Gastropoda > Neogastropoda > Buccinidae > Babylonia > Babylonia areolata. Next base: position 8,447,226 of record NC_134898.1, on the reverse strand, counting down.
GCAGTGTTTTCGAGCTGCCTGTGGTCAGTTTTTCTGGACTTTTCAGTCTTTTATGAGGAAACGAGCGGTGGAGAGAGCTGCAACAAGATGACTGTGTCGTGTCGTTCGAGTGAAAAGTCTGTCGGCGGCGTTCGTGCTGGTGTTTGTCACTGCCTTCCTACTGCAGTGTGGCGATGTCGAGTCCAACCCCGGCCCTCCAAAGAAACAAACGACTCTACGGTCTCCTGCGTCCCGATCTTCGATTTCCGCAAGTGACAGCACGGATGAAGTCTCCCTGGCTGATGTAATGAAAATGTTGACATCACACACAGGTATGATGACAGGTATGGACAAAAAGATGACGAATATTGAAGAGAAGATGACAGCTTTTGAAACTCAAATGAGTAAAATGCAAACAGAAATCGACGAAGTCCGCAAAGAAAATAAGGAACTGAAAGAAAAGGTGTCTAGTTTGGAAGAGAAACTTGACGATCAAGAAAGCAGAGGCAGACGAAAAAATCTCATCTTTTACGGTATTCCCACTCCCCCAAACCGTGCTGAGACGTATGCTGATTGTGAAGAAGCTGTCAAGGATGTTGTGAAGAACAAGATGGGGATACAGGATGAGATTCCCATGGAAAGAGCACATCGTCTGAAGGGAGGGCGGTGGGGGGCGGGGGGGACACACGCCCGATCATTTTTCTTTTCGAAAGATACAAACACAATGAAAAAGTGCTGTCAGAATGCAAGAAACTGAAAGGAACGGACGTGTTTGTGTCTGATGACTTTACCCTGAAGGTGAGAGAGAAGCGCCGTCAGTTACTGCCTTTCCTGCGAGAGGCCAAGTCTGCCAACAAGAGAGCATTTCTGCGCTTCGATTCCCTCGTCGTCGAAGACAAGCACTACGTCTACGACGCTGATGCCAGAGGTATGTGCGAAAAGACAGTAAACAAATGACGGGCAACTGGATAGACAATGGAATAGAACACATAAAAGACATAATACATAAAACAGAAAAAAGACTTCTAGATTTAAATGAAGTTGCTTTTTCACTGAACCAGGCTAAAGGAATCAAAATATTCGAATACAATGCTCTATGCAACGCAATTCCATTACAGTGGAAGACCTGGATACAAAACAATGGATTACCAATGGAATCTACTGAAACTTCTATTTGTGATGCAAATGCATTCAATACAAAACTAAAAGAAATAAAGAAATATCTTAAAAGTAGAAGTAAAAGTACAACTATAGACCTACATGTTTGTGTATTTTGGAAGAGGAAATTTGACTTTTCTTTCAATCATAATACATGGATTTCACTTAGGAAAGCAACAAAAGAAGTACGCTTACATGAATTGCAGTGGAAAATAAGTCATAATATATACCCAACAAACATTATTCTAAAAAAAATGGAAGTAGTAGACTCAGAAAATTGTTACTACTGTCCTGGTAAAATTGATTTTATTGAACATTTTTTCTATGAGTGCTCATCTGTGAAAATACTTTGGAAAAACATAGAAAATTTGATACTTAGAAATACTGGTAAGTGTATGAAATTACATCCCACAGACGTTTTATTTGGAATTCAGGATGACAGATATAGCAAACATGATCTTATAAAAATAAATCATATTATTTTGATAGGTAAAATGTGTATCAGTATTGCTAAAAAAACAAAAAGACTGTCTATTTTACAACTGATCTTTGAACAGCAATTCAGTATTAGACATCGATATATTATATAATACCTTATGAATCTTAAAGAAAAGGAAAAAAAATCTATATGCAAGCGGGGGAAAAAAACGACATTGTTATGGAATGCAGGGTATTGCTTTTGATTATTGTCACGGTTTTTTGTTTGTTTTTTTGTTTGTTTGTTTGTGTGTGTGTGTGTGTGTGTGTGTGTGTGTGTGTGTGTGAAATTGCTTAGGTTCACTGTATCTTTTTTGTTTCTGTTATTTTATTTATTTATTTATTTTAAATAAAGCGATGGTCGACCCAAGAAAGTCCGGGTAAAAAAAAGAAAAGAAAAAAGAAAATGATCAGTATCTCTGTGGCAGTGAGAGCCCTCTGACACAATATATAAACCATTTGTCATAACACCGTTGAAATCTCCGAGAATTATAATTTCCTTGTCACTATAATTGGTGAGAACATAATGCATCCAATGGAAATATTTTACTTTATCTATGCTATCATTTGGAGCATAAACGTTAACAAGGATGAAGTCATGCTCTGATGACTGAACGGACAAAATGATTGTTCCATCATGTTTTTCCAGTGTTACTTCTCCCTCCAATTTGTCTGATACCAGCACTACCTCTCCTCTTCCAGGATTTGTGCCCTTGTTGGAAAAAACAGCTTCCCACCCCATTGTTTTTCAACGCTGCTATGTGTGTTTCTTGTAAACATAATTATGATATCATATTTGTGTTGTTTAAAAAAAAAAAATCAAAAGCAATGAAAAGCTTACATTTTCTTAAAATCGTCAGTAAACAGCCTTGCGGTCAAGATTCAAAAACACTTATTTATCTCGCTATTGCACTGGTAAGATCTAGATTGACGTATGGACAGGAGGTACTTTTCTCTGCTCTGATTGCTTTCCTTAAAAAAAATGCAAAGCCTAGATAGCAAAGCCATAAAGTTGGCCCTAGGTGTTCCGTTTCATACGAACACATTACAAACGTATAGAGATGCAGGAATACTACCTCTTAATGAATTAAGAAAGCTAGAATCGGCAAAATATGTAATTAGGGCAAATGCTACAGAAAATTTTGTCAAAACTGAGATTAATATACGGTCTGACAAACTTTTTTCGAAACGAGCGAAACAGAACAGAAATCTAGAAACTATTTCTACATACGTATCAGATACTATTAATCAATCGAATGTTGATCCACAAAATGTTATCCGATTATGAGCACTTCACCAGTTCCATTATGGGAATTAACGGGAGCAGCTTTTGACATTCAATATTGTGACATTAAGAAAGATGAAAATCCCAATATACTAGCTTCTTGAGTCAAATCACACTTGTCTGAAACATACCCCCACCACTTAAAAATATATACAGACGGTTCTGTACTAGAAAATCAGTATGCTGGTTCTGGATATGCAATTCCTGCTTTGAAAATTGAAAAGTCATATCATATTGGAAAGGGCTTCTCAATTTTTACAGCTGAATTAATTGCCATCCTTATGGCATTAACATATCTAATTGATCTGCCCCTAAACTTGATTAATGTTTTATTTTGTGTCGATTCAAAATCAGTTCTGCAATCTAACAAATCAGGTTGTACGAACATTAATTATAGGATCATTTTTGAAAGAGGATTTTTGAGTCACTGTATTCAAATGAGAGGAACTAATATTGAAATGTGCTGGATTCCCTCATACTGTGGGCTTTTCTCTAATGAATGTGCAGATCATCTTGCAAAGCTAGGAGCTAAAAACGCTTTAAATGCAATTGAACTTCCTCATCGTTTATCATCATCGGAAATGTGTAATATTGTTGAAAGAAATATGCAAAATTCCTTTCTGTCTTTAGAAGTTAACACTTCTGCCTTATTAAATGCTAAAAGAACTGGCGGGGCTGTTAAGAGCATGGGATTTATGTTATTACTAAATGTCCCATACACAAACTATTGTGGAAATATTGAATGCATTTGCAAGGGACGTTTAACGGTGGAGCATGTTTTAACCCACTGTTTAGTAATGAAACCTTTTTTGCCTCCAGAAATTATGGAACACGTGTTACCAGTTTCAGTTTTTTGGAAAAAGTTATCTGTTTCAAACTGTTCTTTATTATACTTAGCTAGTTATGTGTTAAATTTAGTCCAGTTGGTTGTTTGTTGTAGGTCCCCACATGAACCTCTTTTCAAATAATAATCTACAGAAGCAGTGCATACAATATTTGATTATTGATTTTGTTGTTGTTGTTACTGTTGTTGTTGTTGTTGTCCTAATCCCGCTTCCCCCGTCCCGCCTCTCACACACACCCTTCCATTATTATGTTGTTGTTTTTTTCTCCAATCACAGACACTAACCCGCTCCATTTTAGATTTTGTACTCTATCTTTTCCACATTCTGTTCTCTGTCTGTCTGTCTGTCTGTCTGTCTGTCTTCCTTTTTTAGTCCCCTCCCCTTGACCTCACCCCCACACCCCACCCCCTTCCCCTCTACCTCAACCGTCCCTCTTTTCATTCGAATATACAAAAATGTCGATATCTAATTAATACTAACAATCAGTATTATGATAGGAATGATAATAATCCAAATAATGACAATATCATTTATTTTCAGTCTAATATCATCATCTTAGATGAACAGACTATAAATAAATAAACGCACGCACGAACTGATCTACCGTATCCCTAACGTTTTTTCGGGAAATTGTTGCGGTTGGAAGGGTCTTTACATGTACAGGGACCCGGGTTCAGTTCTACGTCCATACATTTGTGTACTGACAGAATGCAGAGGATCGGGTGACAGACAAAGAGAGGCGGTCCAGGACTGTAACTTTCAAGTTGGTATTAGTTTGTTTTTTCTTGCTCCTTGGACATTGGTAGAAACTTTGGTCCATTTCCATGCAAGCAATGTGGAGGATAACATGATAAAAGAAACCAATTCCTGTCCAGTGTTGTTCTGCAGATACAAGCATAGTTGACAGTCAACTAACTGTCAGTGTTTGAAAATAAATTTCGTTCAGTCTGTGCAGAGCTCTCCAAAACACGTCGCACTCCGCTGAGATCAGCTCTCAAAGAGAGAGAACTAGAACAAAAACTTTAATCTCCAGGCCTCCGGCCCCTTCTAAGAGATCAAAGTACACAATATGGTGATCGCTTACAAATGCATACTGACTTAAACCTTTAGAACGAAAGTGTTTCTTGTGCATTGTACATTAATTCTAAATTTCTTCATTGCTGTGAAATAATTCCTGTCGTATCTTCAGGGCATTAAATATATACACACAGAGTTTACGAATACTGTAAAGAGAACTATTCTTCAGCAAGTAAACAAACAGTTGGTCTTCAGAATTCAGATGTTTTTGCCGTATGTTACTGTAAAGACACAACTGTTTATATAATGATCTTCATCTTCGACCACGTTACGAAGTTTACATGTGTAATTTGAAATACATTTGAATGCTGTCCTGAAATAAATGATGTGTTTAATGGGAGCAAACCAAGCCATCATGTTATCAAGCAGTCCATAAAACACTTTTTATCCACAAAGTCAAAATATTGCTCAGTTTCAAAACCAGTTTTGAACAATCTGTAGTTGTTATATATATCTTTAGATATTACTGACTCGTCCCACTCTTGTATAAATATATCTTTCATTCTTTGCTTGAATAATGACAAAAACAATTGCTCTCAACGAACACCCTCTTGCAACTAGACATACCCAAATCCAAGTCTAAATAAAGTATTTTTGACTGAAGACACCCAGTATTTGTTACCCCTTTCGTCCAGGTTAAATAACATCAAATATGTCTGTCTGGGTAATCGGTGCACATTCAACAACCTTAAGTATGGTACACCTCATACCACTATTCATATCCAGCGGATGGCGTCCTAATTCTCCGTATGCAAACTTGTTTGGTACTCTAAGTGGTATGTTCAAAAAACGTTTACATGCAAAGGAATGGACCTTCTTAATATTATCCAGTCTGTTGAGAACCCACATCTCAGAAGCGAACAAAACAATGGGTTGTACCTGAGCATCAAATATTCTGAAAAAAACACCCTTTGGAAGTAACATTCAGCTTCGTGAAATATTTCATACAGTCAATACATGCATGTTTCCCTTTTTCCACTAAGGTCTCTACTCTGTTTATACCCATTTTTGTCGTAAAAACAAACCCTGGATAATTATATTCATTCACTACTTCTAGAGCATTTCCATCGAGATTCCACTTTTCATTTCTTCCCAACAAGCCACCTTTTCGAATAGCCATCACTTTAGTCTTGTCAGTATTGACACTCAATAGGAGTAGACGCATTATTCAGAACATTAATTAGATTTTGCAGATCAATTACAGTGTTAGATAGCTGTACAATATCATCCGCGAGCAGAAGAATGTACAACTCCAATAAACCAGGCAAAAACTGAATTCCATGAATACCAGCTTTCAATTCCTTATGCAATTTCGTTAGCAAACAAAGAAAACAGTATAGGGTTTAACATACATCCCTGCCTTTGGCCAACTGGACGATTCAATACGCACACAAGACGTAACACATTTATGCATAGAAATGACAGCATTTATAGATTTTCCATCTATTCCATTCTGAATCAAAATGTCACATAAAGACTGACGTTGCACAGAGTCAAATGCTTTCTTCAGGTCAACAAAACATGCAAAAGCTTGCCTTCCTTTGGAATACAAAGAGAAAATGATGCTGGTAAATGATCCATTCACTCCAAAACGTTTAAAAAACATTTATCAAATGCAATAGAAAGGAATTCTGATGAAATCAAAAAATAGTCAATTACACAGCTTCCTAAATAACGTATTTATGTGTAGCGTCCTCCATGGTCGCCATGACATATGCCGTTCAAAATACACAAATTCAAAGCATTCTACGTATTCAGTAAGATTTGCCGTATCCGTTTATTCGTTGGACTTGTGAACATCTCCCATCGTTAACCAGATGACTTGAATGTATCAGATTTGCAAAACGCTCATCTGATACAGACTGTGATGCACTGGATGTCCCGCATTCAAGTCACCTGATAGCATTATTCATAAATCATTCTGTTCGGGTGCGTTATCAATTGAACAGTCTCCCAACATTGACATACCATCTGTCTCAATATTCATATAAGAATATCTTGAACCTCCGGTGGCACATAAGCGCAAACATATAACACATTTTTCACAAGACCAAATAAAGTAATAACAAAAAGAAGAAAACTACCAGTCTTGATAACAATCTGGCAAACAAATGGAATTAACTATTCGTAATCGTATTCCTTTTCGTAACCGTTTTCAAATTCGTATTCGTATTCTCTCTGTCTCTGTCTCTGTCTCTCTCTCTCTGTCTCTCTCTCTCTCTCTCTCACACACACACACACACACACACACACACACACACACACACACACGATGAAGTCTCCCGTCGGACCGACGGATGAGTAGACAGGCAGGCTTATCTGTCAGTGTGTGTCCTCATATGGGACAAGAGGCCGATTCTGGATGCGCAGCACTTCGCACAGGTATTGCAAGGGAAAACGTCTCCAGAAGTTGAGCCCTGCTTCCTTCGCTCAAGTTTCTCCTTAATGGCCAGCGTTCTCTTGTTTTCAAACGTCTATATACCACTTAAGCACAGCATCCTCCAGCAAGAGCGGTCAAGGGCATCAGTTTCCCAGGAAGCGATGTCTATGTCACAGACTTTGAGGTTTGTCTCCAAGGTGTCCTTGAAGCGCTTGCAGGGTTTTCCAAGTTCGCGGTGACCTTCCTTCAACTGGCATTATAAGAGCATCTTCGAGATCCTGCTGTCTGTCATGCGGACAACGTGTCCGGTCCAGCATAGCTGGCACTGGATCAGCAGGCTTTCGATGCTGGGCAGGCCGCTCCTCTCTAGGACCTGGAGGTTGGAGACCCTGTCTTGCCATTTTATGCCGAGGATCTTTCGTAGGCATCTCTGGTGAAACTGCTCAAGTTGTTGAATGTGACGGCGATACGTCGTCCATGTTTCACAGCAGTACAACAAGGTGGTCAGCACAACAGCTCTGTAGGTTTTGATTTTGGTGCTGAGCCTGATGCCTTTGTTGTTCCACAGCCTGTTGTTGAGTCTGCCAAATGCGGAGCTGGCTTTGGCGGTGCGCAGCGTCACTTCTGCATCAAGGGCTCCGTTGCTGCATAGGGTACTGCCCAGGTAGCAAAACTTGTCGACATTTTACATTTCATCAAGGGCATTAACTCTCATGGTTTATTATTTTCAACTGTGAATTCCGACTGATTTTGTTGATATTTCTATGGCAGTTTGGGGCATAATCCAGTAAGTGATGAGGCGTTCACAAATCTTTCTCTGAATAAATATTTAACGGTCTCCTTCTCCAACTTTCCATCACATGTTATCGTGTATTGTCGATTGAATATAGGATTGAACGGGCAGGTCAACAACTTGAAACAAAATGGCGTCCTTCGCGTTCGCGATCGAGGAATATGAGCACGCGCTTTGAATATGTATAAATATGTGTATGCAACTGATGTTTGCCCATGACCTTCAGGGCTCAGCCAATAGATCTATAAAGTCCACTCGTAGTATTGATTTTAGTATTTTCTGAAAAAGACCACTTGGGCGAATGAACACAGTGAAAGCCCTGTACACTGAGAGTAAAACACACAAGCTTTTTATGTTTTGAGCATAATTTCAAAATGTAATGTTTAAGATGAGAAAGATCAGTTTAAAGCAAATTAACCCCCTTAGCAGTAATTAGAGATTAATTTCCTTTTTTTTTTTTTTACTATCTGCACCAGACATGCATCAGAAATACAGCTTCCAAATTTCCCTTTTTTTACCATCTGCACCAGAGACATGCACAGAAGTATAACTTCCATGCTTAGCAAAAGAAGTTCCTGTTTGAACAAAAAAATATAAAAAATGACTGCTCTTGTTGTTGTGTCAGAATATCAGATCAAAGTGCCAAGTTCAGAGAATTAAAAAATATATATGTATAACAGTAAATTCAGTTTGCATATAATTTGGCTTTTTTTTTCTTCTTTTTTTGTGTGCCCATCCCAGAGGTGCAATATTGTTTTAAACAAGATGACTGGAAAGAACTGAATTTTTCCTATTTTTATGCCAAATTTGGCGTTAACTGACAAAGTATTTGCAGAGAAAATGGCAATGTTAAAGTTTAACACACACACACACACACACACACACACACACACAGAGACACACACACACACACACACACACACACACACACACACACACACACACACACACACACACACACACACACACACGCAACCGAACACCGGGTTAAAACATAGACTCACTTTGTTTACACAAGTGAGTCAAAAATTTCTTGCTTTGTTTTCGGTGTACTCGATGTATTAGTTCCAGGTAAGTTTGGATGTTAGAAAAACTTCGAGAAATTTGATAGTTTGTGAATAATCTATGACGTTTGCATCTATAGTAAGTACAGGAAGTTTTTCAGGATCATATCTCGAGTTAAAAAGCATATGTGTGTGTGTGTGTGTGTGTGTGTGTGTGTGTGTGTCTGTCTGTCTGTCTGTCTATGTCTCTGCGTGTCTGTGTATGGATGTCTGTTTTCTTGGTAAAAGCTAGCATGTATCCTTCCGTAAGCCAATTTATAGTTGTATTCAACCGATTGCATGCTGTACAATGGGTTTATGCTTTTGAATATCATATAAACTCTTATATATAGGCATGTGCATGCATGCACAAACGTGTCCGTACACACACGCGGTGTGTGTGTGTGTGTGTGTGTGTGTGTGTGTGTGTGTGTGTGTGTGTGTTCGTTTGTATCTCCGTGTGTATGCGTGCGTGTGTATGTGCGTGAGTGTGTGTATATGGGAGGGGAGGAGCGGGACGTACAAGAGCGTGTCTGTGTCTGTATGCATATATGTGCGCACGAGTATAGATAGATAGATAGATAGACAGGGACTGACTGACACATACAGATAGACTAGACAGATAGAGAGAGGGAGACAGATAGTCAGAGCTGATAGAAACGGACAGACAGACATGCGTGTATGTCAGTGACTTGAAAATAATCCCTGAAAAAACAGTTTAGAAATAAACAAATGACATTACACAGAAATAATCTTCTGAGGGAGAATGAAACAAGCGTGTGGTATAACAAAATTTTCACATATCTTCAAATACAACAATGAACATGCAAATTACTGCTACGTCGGACCATTGCTACCTCGGACTAAATGTTTCAGTACTGCTGCTTTTTGGACTATTGCTACGAAGCTCCATTGCTATGTCAGTCCGTTGTATAACCACTGCATAAAAAAGTAAACGATTTAGAAGAGGAATACTTACAACAAATAACCAAAAAAGCAAAGCACATGAGTGCAGACAATATTCGTCCTGCCGACATAAGTGTGAACACCAACCATGTCTATATCATACGCCTGTTGTCTATATCAACTTATATAACATAAATTATCTGAAAAATTGAAACCTCCAGTACTTACACATCGTATAAATGAAAAATTAAGCGACCGATCCCCAAGCACATAAGACACGTACTGATTGGCTCAGACAAGTAGCACGCACACTCAACACTCAATTCTGATGTGGCACCCTCTCATTGGGTAGAACTGGAAATTAAGAGGTATATCCCCAGACATATACCACCAAATTCCTTGAAACCTTTGCCCACCAAGTTCTAAGAATCAAATGCCTTCTCAAAGCCAATATTGATAATCCAGGTAGATATTTTTGTTCAATTATTTTGCCATGCCATACAACAAACTTAGTCATCTTTTATGCGTCTGCCACGACTGATCTCAATTTCATCTTCATTTACAACTAACAGCAAAACATTCTTTGCAATATACACTCCACCATACATATATACACTCTCAAGTATGTGCGCGCACGCGTATTCACGCACAAATGCACGCACGCACATACACACACACGCGCACGCACGCACACACACACACACACACACACACACACACACACACACACCACACACACACACACACACACACACACACACACACACACGTCCATGGGACAACCTTTGTATGAACCAACCATGCTCGTAAACTTCTGTCTGTTTCAGTTTATTCCCGCCTCTCTCTGTCTCTCTGTCTCTGTCTCTGTCTGTCTCTCTCTTTTTCTTTTATCTCTTCCTCTCTGCCTAAGTGTGTGTGTGTTTTGGTTTGTTTGTTTTTTTGTTTGTATGTGTGTGTGTGTGTGTGTGTGTGTGTGTGTGTGTGTGTGTTTATCTGACGCAAATGCACGCATACGAAAATTATGCACGCACACACACACACATACTTATACGCACGTACTCTCTCTCTCTGTCTCTCTCTTAGAGAGAGACATACATGCATACATACATTCAGGCGCGCGCGCACACACACACACACACACACACACACACACACAATGAGCACATGAGCACAGTGTATGTGGTAATTGGCAATAAAAGGTATATGAAGTTAACGGGCAAACACCTATTCAAAGTCAGCCTGTGATGTGGTGGTCATCGCGACGTTCTGCCTCACTGACCTCTGTCCACTCACCTATCCAGCTGGTTACGTGTGGTTTGGCCTGTTGATCAGCCTTGATCTGCCGCCACTGCTATCTTCACACTTCAGTCCCCCAACCCGCTCCTCTACACTGTGTGGCCAACCGACAGACTTCTCTCCCTGTGTCTGTCTCTTTCTGTCTGTCCCCTGTTCCTGTCTGTCTCTTTCTGTTTCCCATTCCATCTGTCTCTCCTTATGTCTGTTCACAAAGCAATGAATGTGCGGATGTAAGCTACAAATTTGTACACATTCCCCTGAACACAGAACATGTCATGGGCCAGAGGTCTGACATCAAAATACATTTAACTTTGACCTTGTTTCTTTCTATCCGTTTCCACTCTCTCCCTCCCTATGTCTGTCTCTGTCTGTTTCTTCATCCTTTTGTCTCCCTTCTGTCCTATGTCTGTCTGTTTCACATTCCTTCCGTCTCCCCTCTCTCCTATGTTTGTCTCTTTTTGTCTGTTTCTCCTTGTTTCTCTCTCTCCTCTCTCCCTATATCTGTCTCTGTTTCTCCTTCCATCTCTCCTCTCTCTCCTGTATCTGTCTCTGTTTCTCCTTCCTTCCTTCTATCTCTCCCCTCTCTCCTGTATCTGTCTCTGTTTCTCCTTCCTTCCTTCTGTCTCTCCCCTCTTCCCTATATCTGTCTCTGTTTCTCCTTCCATCTCTCCTCTCTCTCCTGTATCTGTCTCTGCTTCTTCCTTCCTTCCTAAATTCTGTCTCTCCCCTCTCCCCTATATCTCTTTCTGTCTGTTTCTCCTTGTTTTTGTCTCTCCCCTCTCTCCTGCATCTGTCTCTGTTTCTCCTTCCATCTCCCCCTTTCTCCTATGCCTGTCTCTGTCCGTTTCTCCTATGCCTGTCTCTTTCTGTCTGTTTCTCCTTGTCCTTCTCCTTCTCCTTGACAGAAGTCTCTCTGTCTCTGCAAACCAGTCTTCCCTTTTTTGTTCTATTTCCCATCTCAGTTGGAAGGAATCCCTTTTTACAGACACGAAATCTTTCAGATTGTAATCAGAAACCAGACAGAAGGATGCTATGCAAAGTGTCACTTTCGTATTATTATACACATACTTGTGAAGGTGACATTTTCAGTCAAATACAAAATACAAAACAATACAACGCAACTTAACACGTCACAGCACAGCTCAACACAACACAGCACAGCGCAATGCAATGCAACGCAACGCCACACAACACAACGCAATACAATACGTATACAATTACAACACAATACATTGTTCTATAAGAACGTTCCTGTGTGGAAGAGACATGGGCATGTCTTTTCAGTTGGCCAAAAGCCCCGATAATCCACTAGTGAAGCGGCGTGAGAACTATTACCAGAGGCCAGCAGCCAGTGAGGGTTGCTTTAGCTGATCAAAACTTTTGGATGGTTTTGTTTGCTTGTTTTGTTGATTGTTTGTTTTTTGTTTTTGTTTTTTTCATGTTCTAGGTTCATTTGGTACCTTAACTTCGATCAACATTTTGATTGAATAAAGCAACCACCGCAGTGTCATTGATTATGTAACATCATTGTCTTATCAATTGTGATGTTTTGGGTTATATGTACTTGTGAAATGGGTGTCATAATATGATTATCAGTCATCTCGACTGCGCTGTGATTTTCTTCACATTCTAAATTTCAAAAAATCAATGTTAAGAGAGAAGGAGGTAGAACAAACAGATGGCGATATGATGTGGGTGTTTCAGCTTTCGTTTATACGACACCTAATCCATATCGGCTTGAGGGGGGAAGGTGAATGGGTGTGTGTGTGTCGGGGGGGGGGGGGGGGGCGCAGATGCATGACCTATCCACAGATCCAACACGCTGGTCACGCCAGCACACAATATCATGACTTTTGATTTAAATAGCTGGCCTAGGCGGATTTTGCTTCCATTAGTATGATAAATTACAAGTGGGACACTGTTGAAACTCGAAGACCTCGTGAGTTTCCTGAAGAATCTGATTTCAACCTGTGTTGTAAAACCTTGTTCTTAAGATATACATGAATGACATGGGTCAGATTGTTGCATCGTCCTTGTCTTTGTCGAGAATATGTTTTGCACATAACTATGGACATTACCATGCGCAGTTCAGTTTCCTATTTACGTATCTGTCCGTGTTGACCACAGAACCGGTCACGGGGGCACTCTGTGGGTCATCCTGATCATCTACATCTGTACACATCAGCACTGCTGGTCCTGTCGTCGTGCTGGTCATACTAACCGATGATCACTGTGATTTGATCTGGATGACCTACGACAAGACTCTCTCTTTCTGTCTGTATATGTGCGCGTGTGTGCGAGTGTACATGCGTTTGTGTGTGTGTGTGTGGGTGTGGGTGTGGGTGTGGGTGTGGGTGTGTGTGTTATGAAAGAAGCATTACATTTTTTTTTAAAGGCCATCGAAGAAGGACCTCAGTGCTTTCAACAAAACGAGATCCTTTTCATATGTGGAATTAATAAAAAACAAAAACATGGGAATGCAAAGATTGCGGCTTTCAAAACTCTTAGCTTTCCAAGAAATGGAGGTACGCAACAGTGCACTTGCTGGCAGTTTTATACTACCCTCGGATCACGTCAAGGTAGTTCGAACTTCAGGACAACTAATCCAATCAGAAGGGATCGATCGTTGAGGGCTAACCTCGTTGTAGCTTGAGTTCTAAGACATTGTTGATTGCTGTCATTTTCCTTCAAACACTGATTTAAAGTTACAAAGGATTGTTAAGTTGTTTATTTTCAAGCATAAGAAAGGTAAGCTTGACATATTCTGAAATGAGTTAGCACAGAATTGTTAAGCCATATTAACCGTGCGTCTCACATATGTGACACTAACTATAATAATAATAATGATAACAGTAATAGTAATAATAATGATATTAGTGTACATTTATACAGCGCCCTTTCTCTCTAAGAGCCCAGGGCTCTTGACATGAACGAAAATATTACAGATTACATAAATCATTCACCACTCTTTTTGGGAGGAAGGGCGAAACCGGGATTCGAATCCAGACCCAATGGAGACTGTATTGGCGGATAAACATCTTAACCATTCAACCACCCTCCTCCTAGATGTTCAGTAGTGACACTGACATAAATACAAGAAAAACTTGATGTGTGTTGTTATTTTCATCTTGTTCTGTTCGTTTTGTTGATTATTCAAAGAGAACTCTCTCTCTCTCTCTCTCTCTCTCTCTCTCTCTCTCTCTCTCTCTCTCTCACACACACACACACACACACACACACACACACACACACACACACACACACACACAAACAAACCAAAAAAAACACAAAAAAACAACACAAAAAAACAGTTATCTGTTCTTCATCTACCAGAGAATTTCTTTATGTTTATTTTTCTTGAATCATCAGAAAGAACCCAGAAGTTCTGAATATGTGGGACGCACATATTCCACACCATAAATGTAACAAATCATCTTTGGAAATCAAAATAAATGTTTGAAATGTGTTTCTGATTAAAAATGCAACACTTCACAGGCACTTTCATTAAAGTCTAAAATTTCGGCACAAACGGGTAAGAGTTTGCCAATGGAAACGTTTCTGGCAATGCTACTTGCAGGTTAACCCTTTCACCGCCAGTCAATTTAGAGTACAAAATTCCCTTGTGCTATAAACACAGAAAAGACAGTGGCTAAGAATAGCTGGGGATTCTCCCTGCGATGTATAGAAAATATGGCCTGTCCTACTACCGAACATTAAGGGCAGTAGGTTCATGAATAACAGACCAATGAATGGTCACCTTTCAGTGACATGGGTCCTCTACCTCGCCTGTGCATAAATGCGAGCTTGGCGGTGAAAGGGTTAAGGGCACTGATCGGGTGGTAATGATCTTCCACATGTTAACATAGATTCATAATCCTGTATTTTGTTTTAACATGTATTGGATATTCTATATCGTATTTTCAAACAGATCCACAATCCCCTGTCTCAACACAATAAATAAATGAATAACTGATTCACTTGTCTCCATCAGAAATACCACTTATGATGCAAATGGATTTGGGCCTAAGCTGAGTTGATGATCAGCCGGCATATGCTGCGCCGCATGAGAAAACCGCCCAGGTCAAGTTGAACTGAGAACAGGGGGCATACCATGTTCTCTCAGCGTTGAAGACTAGCCTGCTAAGGGTTAACCCGAAATGCACACCATTCTTTTCTCCTCCTCCCCCCAGGGTCCCCACACCCCCACCCCGAGCCTGTGTTCGTCATAGCTGTCAAAGCCATTCGTCATGCCTGGGCACGCCACTCACTCAGGCGTGTCCCAACAATCCGAGTCGACACACCTGAACAGTGAGGCAACCCCTTCAACCTGGTTCCCTGTTGGCAATGAGGCGGTGTGCATTGTGGCACTCACTGTCTGTTCGGGATGGAAGATTGGGTTTATTTCCTTGCATGATTTATTCACACACACACACACACACACACACACACACACACACACACACACACACACACACACACACACACACACACACATCATAATCATAATAATCATAATATCATTATTATTATCACTGTTGTTGTTGTTATCATCATAATCATTATGCAATTTCACGATCGCACCTACCAGACAGGGAGCTCGTGGCGTTTACAATAAAAGTTACACATGCATAAATATACATGCATTGAAGTACGACACACCATACACAAACAAGCGTGTGCACACATAAATACTCGCGCGCGCACACACACACACACACACACACACACACAAGACACACACACAGAGCAGTTCAAGAAGAACATTAGTCAATACATTTGTTGGCAGAACGAAGGAGGTGTGTTTTGAGAAACCTTTTAAAATAACTTGGCTGATATGGGAAGACTGGGACCACACAGTCGTGTATCATCCACTTCACGGATGCGTCTTGGGTGTGTTGCTCAATTTTTTTGACCAACACTGCAAGTATCTGTACTTCTCAGGCATGGGTAACGCCGGGATATCATTATGAAAATAAACGCAGAGTACAGCCTTGTCAGGTAGTCCAAAACCTAAAATGGACCTCATCATCATCAATCATCATTTATGATTCTATCCATCTATCTATCTCTAGATCTAGATACATAGACAGACAGACAGACAGACAGATAGTCGGGATCCTTGTGTCGGCAGTTTCAAGGGGGGCCTGTTGTTGGAGGGATGTGGTGGCGGTCTCCACTCGGAGAGGTGGCGGAGGGGGTGTGGGGGTGGGGGTCCGCTCACTCAGTCTAACTCCGCGACTTAGCTATCATAGTTGTCAATAAGGAGCTTAGTAGGTGGTATCCTAAGTACGTTAAATAAGAACAGGCGGTCTTTCTGAGCACCGCCGAAGTGACTCGGCAGCAGTGCAGCGTATCCTCTTGTGTGTGGCCTCCTGGGGACCTAATATCAATAGTACCCTGTGGACGAACGACGCTGGGACTGCGACAGACGAACCCGGGTGTTACTGTGTAAAAGGGACTCGGAATGAGCGGCGTGAGTGATGCCACCTAAACGGTGCTCATGATAGAATTAGCGAAAAAGAAAATGAAAAAAAAGAAAAAAAAAAAAAAAAAAGATCGAAAGTAAGTCACAAAGGTTGGGTGCAGTATCATTTATGAAATCAAAATACATGATATTTTTGTAGTTTATCCTGTGAAAGATAGGCAGCTAGCGTAGTTTCTAAAGAAGATGTGTTACATGTGTTTGTCTGGATAATCTGAATATTAACGTTACAGCACAGTTCTCGATTTTCTGAAAGAGTTTGTCAGGGATGCCAGCAAGACGAGTATTTGCGAAATCAAAACGAAAGGGAGCAATTGTCACCATAAGACTGTCGAAACGAGTGTTAAAAAACTGCAACGCACTTGAAACCTCAACACTGATGAAAGTAACACAATAACTGTATATGTAACATCCACAATGAAGCTAGGCAGAAACAACACATACATAGTCTGTCATTTCTCCAGATAATCAATAATTGTTCATTTTCCGATATAATCAATGAAGTATGTTGGGCATGGCACAGTATTTGGCTTGACCAGCGGTGCCAGGTAGGTCACCTGACAAGTCCTGAAACAGTCGTTTCCACTGACCAGACTGTACCTAATTATGAGCGCTGACTTGGTGTCTGTGTTCTGGTATTTTCACTGTGTGACTGGTGGCGTTGTGTCAGTTTCATGGTCTGGTGTTCAAACACCTAGTAGTGTTTTGCCCAACGACCATTTCCATGAAACTAAAGTCAGGCTTAACTCGACAAAATTATATTGCAGGGAAATGCGTTGCCCAGAGAGACAATGTAAATGTAACAAGATTTTATGATCATGGTAGTGGGATGCCAAGAAGACAAAAGATTGATCTTTCATGACTCTAATCGTTTTTTCCCCCACAAACCTGGGCACTCCTTTCTGCACATGTTCAACTCCAGGCAGGACGGTCTTTCTGTCACCTGCATTGTTAGAATCAGCCAAATCAAATTCACTTGAAAAAGTGTCCACAAACATGATGGTGTCCTTGAAAAAGGTCACAAGAAGCCAAGTGACGCACGTGCATGACTCCCCAAGTAAGGATCAGTCTCCATAGAAAGCTGCTGCCACATGTTTCCTCACTCAGACGCACACACTGACAGGCATTACTGGTCGTTTTGAATTATTCATCCCACATCTTTGTTGTATTTATGTGAAAAGAAAAAAAAAAGGAAAAGAGGGTCTTTCAACATTCTTCATGTTTTGTGAAGTGAACTTTGCATATTCGTGACAGGCAGTCAGACAGGTCTGTGACATGGCCGCCGCAAGGACGTGACAGCAGTGAGGAAATGCGACGGGCCCACTGCATATATACATAGCTAACTGCTCCGACCTCCACACCCACACCCTCTCCCTCTCCCAGTCCACATCCACTGCCATGTTCAGACCTACAACATGTGTACGTGTGTGGTGAACCACACTGAACATCTACGCAGACACTGTCGTCTGTCTCTTCCTCGTCTAAAAACAATGTCTGCCAGTTAGCGTCCGGTCTGGTGTGTGTTTTGAAATCACTATTACCAGAATGAGAAGAGGATAGCGGGAAGGGAGGGGAGGAATACTGAAATGGATAGATTGGAGGGCGAGGTGGAGATGGAGAGAGTGAAAAAGGAGGGTGTATGAGAAGAGAGTGATGGGCACGAGAACGGATATGAAGACAGGGTTATAAACTGCTGCGTTGTTAACAGGCCACTGTAAAAAAACAAACAAACAACAACAACAACAACAAAAAACACACACCAAAAAACGTGGACAGTTTTGTCCCGCGTTGCTTCATCAATGAAGACCTGCTGCTGAAAACACGCGTTGATGCATACTCGTAATGATCCTCGTTTCCTTCCTGTCCACACAGCCAAGACATCCAACATCTATGCAAGTTCAACGAAGAATGAACATACCACTTCGGGGAAGGCTGAATAGCCGTTGACTGTTTCTTTCAGCAACGTCCAACAGCGATAATGTACATTATCACACAATTCCCCACTGATTCCGCGCAATGATGATAATGTATCCAATCCCCGAAGTGTTAAGTGTCAAAAACAGCAGTCTCTGTGAGCCAGACCAGCTATGCGGTTTGCATTTAATGGTCCAGCTTTATAGTGTCACTGCTTCCTTTGCTTTTCACCTTTATCGGCGCTAAGCAAATATATCACCAAGAAATATCAAGTCATTGACGACGGGTTTTTTATCATCATATTTTTATTTCATTTTTCAAATCGTAATATGAACGCCACAGGCCCAGGCCAATAAATTACACCCGGCAACGTCCCCCTCAGACAGCATGGAAGGGGAACAGTCGTAGCGGGAAGAGGAAGGGGGTGAGGGGTGGGGCGGAGTTGGGGGGGTTACAGAAGTTAGGATTATGGGGCTCCCTTCAACGGTCCTCAGGTGACATGCAGTTGAGGATTCATACTGGGCACAGTCTTGTCCTCACTCTGTGTGTGTGTGTGGACTGTTCCTTTTGGGCTCCGTACATGGCTTTTACTATAAATGACAGTATAACAGCAAGGAGGAAAAGGACAATGAGAGTCAACAAGAAGTAACCCACCTATCCCCTTCGTGTGCTCTGTCATAAATTTATGTTGTTCCTCCACACAGGAGTTCAGAATGCATGGCACGAGCAAACGGCAGATGTTTCGCGCTTCGGGGATTTTATCAGGTGCGTCACATCCCACTAACTGCCAGCTACGTTCATGAACACATAACACAATCCTCATGAGTGGATAAGAATATTACACGTCACGTATATGTCTCTCACAGAATCGTTGAAATGACAGCACAGCATTCGGGATAAAATAATGAACAGCTAATTGCCTTCAAATAAATCGTGCAAAGGTACTAGATATCACTAATGTTGGCCCGTTAAGGTGCTGATGTTCCACAAGGGTTAAAAAATGAGTACTCTTGAAGTGAAAAAGCGTACTCTTGAAATGAAAAAGCGAGCTCTTGAGTGACAACGCTTACTCTTGAAGTGACAAATTTATATGAGGGGAAACTTTTGACGCTTTCTCTTTCGTTTGCGAAACTTTTTAGGCATTGGGTCCTGGGTTTATTGTTACTTCATAAAAAAAGGGGGGTCTCGATAAACTTTCTAGATAGAATTGTTTGCCGTCTAAAATTCTGTTCAAAAAGTTAAAGTTCCCCAATTCTCTCCCGTTCCCCGTTCCTCCCCTTGTCTCACCCGGATCCTTCTTCCTCCCCACCTAGCCCTCAGTCAGTGTGAAGTTCCTTGAACAGGGTGAGAGATGAGGTGTGTAACGCAGATAGCAGATGAGAGAGAGAGACAGAGACTGAAAATTGAAGATGTTTTTTCATAAAGTCCATAGTCCCTTAGAAGGGGGATAAGTCGCGTACGAATACACAGAATGTTCATGTTGTTACGAAGGCACTTCGCCGTTTAAACGCTTCATACAGATAAAGAGTGAATTGTTTAAGAAGCTTTCGTTTGTAAATGACATTAACCAGACAAGTTTGAATAAACAAAGTTGTTTGAAATATTTTTTTCTGGAATTAAATTGTTCTCTGATATCTGTCAGTACTTCACAATCTAGCACAAAATGGACTTCATCTTACTTTGATCTTTTGCATAATGGACAAATCGTATCAGAAATGTTAGACTGTCTATAACGATACCGATGGACAAACAGTGCAGAAACACCAAATCTGATCATTACATACTTCAGATGCCTGTCAACATTCATAGACATATAAATTGGAAAATTATTTAAGTTATTGATAAGTCGATAAATCTCAAATCTGTCACTGCCTTGGATATGTGAATTCCAATTTTGCCATCTGCTGTCAATCATTCTTTCTCGAAACACACGAATAAAAGCTTTAGTATCCCCAACCCCTTGGCTAAGCCACACAAAACCAAATCCATTTTCACATAACTTCACCCTGACATTCGAAACGCAATTTTTCTAACCTCTGCCATCCAAATTTAATAACATTCTGTATGCCTTATATGGTAGTCTATGAGTATCCATCTGTGTCAACTTTAACCAGTATTGAATGTATTTAGTAGCAGACGGTAAAGATATCGGGTATCTGTTTGTTTCGCCATAGATAAAATCATTAGGTGTTTGTGGGGACACTCCAAGAAATGTTTTCAAAGCATACAAATGAACTTTCTCGCAGTGCATAGCGGCAGCGTCAAGACCCCATAATTCTGCACCACATTTTATCGTAGGTTGAATTTGTGCATCAAATATTTTGAAGAACAGTTTCAGTGACTGGTTATTCAACAACCATAACTTCTTCATGACACCTATCAATACACTTTTAGCCCTGCTTGTCAGGTTTTTGCAAGCAAAAGTAAGGTTAAACGTGTTGAAAAATACAAACCTAAATATTTACAACAGGCATTATCAATCCGTTATATGTCCATCTTTCCATTACAGAAAGATATCCACCCTTTCTAAACACTATTATATTGCTTTTATCCATATTAACATTTAGCTGAAGAGAATCAGCGGCACGATGCAGACTGTTTAACTGATTTTTAATCCTATTATTGTTTCCGACATTAATACATCATCTGCTAGGAGAAGAATGAAAATGTCCAGAAAATAGCTAGTAAATGTGGCACCGTGTCTTCCAGAGTTGATAACTTTTACTGTTAACTCGTTTATGAGTAACGAAAATAAAACTGGGCTGCAAATATCTTCTTGTTTAACACCAGACGTACAGCTAATACATTCAGTCAAAGCAGCACCGCAACGTACCCTTGCCTTCACGCAGTCATACATACTCGTAATACATCTCTACACTTTCCCACGGATACCATTTTAAACAAGATAGGCCAAAGTAGGCATCTGTCAATGGAGTCAAACGCTTTTTTCAAAATCAATGACAGCCACACAGAATCTGCAATTTAAACAAAACTGTTTTTGTATGAAAGCCATCAGCTTATACATGTGGTCTATAGTAGAATAATTTTGCCTGAACCCAGCTTGAAATTCTCCTGTAATATTATTTTCCTCCACCCATTCCTGTAGTCTCCTGTTAATAATTGCACTATATCATTTACTACACACATTGCATAAGGATATACCTCTATAATTGTTAGGATTGTTTACGTCACCTTTCTTATACATGGAAGAATAACTGACTCTGTCCAACATTCCGGTAAATCCCCTTAACGAATAAATAATTGAAAAACTAAACTTAACCAGAAAGACTGCTACTGAATTACATTTGCATGCATTTGTAAATAGTTCCCCTATAATCCCGTCAGGCCCAGCAGCTTTTCGTTTCTTCAACTTCCTTAAAGCAAACAAAATTTCCTCAACTGAAATAGGACGATTCAAACTATGATTATCGTCATCAGCGTTACTGAGATCAACATCACCAATATCAGATTGAACATCGTCTTGAAACGGATCATAATCAGTATCTCTATATTTCTCAAGCAGCTGTTTAAAATGTTGAAACCATGTATCCATACCGATATTATTCTCATGTTGTCTTTTCTTCTTTGAAATTTTGCACATTGAGTCCCAAAATATTTTCTGGTTATTTACAGACTGAAGTAATTTAAATAATAAAGAATCATTGTTTCTTTTTTCTCTTCAGCATTAGTTTATATTCTCGTCTGGTTTTACGATATAATTCACGATCAGGAACAGACAAAGTGCGGCGAAATTTCTTTAGCAAATTACGAACCTTTCTCTTACTGTCATGGCATTCCTTGTCATACCAGTCCTAATTCTTAACACTATTACTATAACGCACCTGCTTCTTCATACACTTACCTGCACTCTTTATACAATCATTGAATACATTAAGTGCATCATTAAAATCGACCTCTATCAAAATCATAGCCATATCTATTTGAGTTTTAATTTCATCACAGCACATTGTGTTATTGAACAGAACAGCATCTTCTTCATCCCACACGAACTTCTCAATTGTATAAATGCAATTATTTTTTGTGTACTATACCAACACAGTGTGTGATTATATTTCATTCTCTGAAAGTGTGTGCATTCCATCAAAAAATATCAAAATATTTTCAAACGACAAAATTTGGTGTAACGGGGCTGTTAGGCAAAAACTAAAGGAAAAAGAAAGAGCTTTTCATGAAACTGATGACAGAATAGTCCACAATAAGGCAAAAAGAAGTGTTGAAAAATGCAGTAAGAAGGCAAAGTTTTTTTTATCGGAAAAAAAATAGAAGAAAACTCTAGGAATGTATGGACCGGACTGCAGAACATCACTGATTATAAAATGACCCACCAGACAGTTGACAGCACTGACAGAACTCTTCCACACAAACTCAACACATTCTACTCCAGATTCGACAAACCATTGTCTGCTTCTGACGTGGCTGCACCCAAAATCACCCCCGCTCCCCCTTTCATAGTCCAAGAGAATGAAGTCAGACACCACTTCAGTCGTCTGAAAATAAGAGAAGCCGCTGGCCCTGACAACATCTCACCAGGCCTTTTGAGAAAGTGTGCAGTCCAACTATGTAGTGTCTTCACTGACATATTTAACATGTCCCTTCAGTCTTGTGTGGTGCCTCACTGCTTTAAGAAATCAACAATCATTCCTGTTCAAAAAAAAAAGTGCAGCCTAGTTGTCTTAATGATTATCGTCCCGTAGCCTTAACATCAGTCGTAATGAAAACATTTGAACGCTTGATTCTACAATTCCTAAAAACCTGCATTCCTCATCTTTTGATCCCTTTCAGTTCGCCTATAGAGCTGACAGATCAGTTGAAGATGCCATTAGCATAGGTATCTACCATGTCCTCAGACATCTCAAAAATCCTAACAGCTATGCCAGGATCCTTTTCATTGACTACAGCTCTGCGTTCAACACAGTAGTGCCATCAAAACTATATTTTAAAGTGAAAGACCTCTCGCTGCCTGAATCAATTTGTGCATGGATCCTAAATTTTCTAAGATGCAGACCGCAAGTTGTTAACGTTGGTGACCTAACTTCCTCCACATGCATTCTCAAAATAGGCACCCCACAGGGATGTGTTCTATCCCCACTGTTGTACTCACTATTCACACATGACTGTGCAACTCAAAATGAATGTAACACCATGGTCAAGTTTGCCGACGATACAACTCTAGAAAGGTTGAGTACATACAGTGATGAGTCAAAATATAGGGAAGAAGTACATGAACTTGTCAGCTGGTGTGATCAAAACAACTTAGAACTCAACGTATCAAAAACCAAAGAATCAATTCTAGATCTGACCCCCTACCACTTGTCATTAAAGACAAGCAAGTAGAGATCATCAGCGACTTTAAATTTCTCGGACTGATCATTTCCAACGATTTAAATGGGAGAAAAATACGGAAAAAATTGTTAAGAAAGCACAACGGCGCCTGTACTTTCTTCGGCGCCTCAAAAAGTTCGGAATTAAAAAAGAAGTCATGGTTGATTTCTACCGAGCAGTCATTGAAAGTGTGCTCACCTTTGCTATTACTGTTTGGTACAGAAACATTTCCAAGGCAGAAGTTGCAGCCCTTAACAGAATCGTAAAAACTGCCACCAAGATTACCGGGGCTGATCTACCTTCTCTAGAAGACATATATTATAAGCGGCTACTCAAAAAAAGTAAAATCAATCAGCCAGGACGAATCACATCCAGCTTTTGGGATTTTCGAGATGCTCCCCTCTGGTCGACGGTACAGAAGTATAAGGACGAAAACCAATCGCTTCGCCAGTAGCTTTTTCCCCAAAGCAGTCAATGCCCTGTCTCTCGAACAAATCCAGTGTGATAATTAGAATTCTGCAACCAACAACCATCTACCTGAATATCAAGTCATCAAACCCATCCACATGTAATATGCAGCTTCTGTTCAAACGTGTGTGTGTGTGCGTGTGTGTGTGTGTGTGTGTGTGTGTGCAGTGCGTGCATGTGTGAGTATGCACAAGTTTTTATATTGATATGCACTTGTATGTATCTTATTTCTACTGTATCCGCGCTTGTGTATGATTTTCGACTTATGTTCGTATCTTGTTATGTATTATCCCCCCCCCCCCCCCCCCAATTCCTTGTGACCCCGGTACACTTGGTAATAAAGGCATGTTCTGTTCATTTCAAGGGCGAGGCCACATGGGGAATAAACGTCTATTTTACCTAATCTGTCACCTTTTCCTCGTGCGGTATTCACTGACGACCAGGCGGCGAGCACTGTTGATGAAGCAGATTCTGATGAATGAACAACACACCTGACATGATGCTTCAAGTCTACTTATGTGGGCATCATCACTGTCACTATGGTGTCTTGGTAAGCCTGCACACACTGAATTATGGCTTGCGGTTCTGCATACACACACATCTGCGGAATAAACAAAGAAATATTAAATTGTCACGCAGATGTGAAACCCATCGGCTCGTCAAAATCATTTCTGAATTTGTCTGAAACTGATCGGAAATGCCATTCAGTCAGAACTGAGGGGGAGGTGGAGGTATTGTCTCAAGGAAACGCAACAAGTTCCTGTTTCGCTTACTGGATGACGTCACAGAGGTGGAGAAAGCAGAAATGGGTCAGTGTGATATGAAGAAAGGATGGAAGCCCATTGGGGTCTTGTGCTGGATGATTAGAAACCAACGGTCTGTTCCCTTTCAGCTGTTGAAGTGTGGGGCGTACTGCTCCGGTTTGTTTTGTACACATTGTTCTGTCCTTGTATGGATTTAGGTTGGTTATGTGGTCACAGCCCTTGTCCTTTCAATAGTATACTTTTACCATGAAAGAGACAGACAGACAGACATTTGGAGACAAACATAGAGACAAACAGAGACAAAAACATAAAGCGGGAGGCAGGGGTGGTGGTTTGGGGGGGCAGGGAGGTCTGTGTTCGCAGCAGACCTATACAGAAAAGGGTTACCATTACTACTAACCACACTGCTCTTCTCTCATTCATTCATTCAACCTACCCTTCCTCATACCCCCCCACAAACCTCCCCCCCCCCCACACACACACACCCATACCCCACCCTCCTCCACACACGCACACTTCCCGTCCCTCATCATGTGCAAAGAAAAGTGGATGGGGTGGGGGTTGGGGGGGGGGGGGCTATTAGCGCTGGCTGCCTGCCACACAGGGCTACAGTAAAAGAGAAGACATGTCATTAGCAACGCTTGATGAGATTACGAGGCCAACAGCCCTCGCCTCTCGTTCGCTCTCTCTCTCTCTCCTTAAGGCAAGTGGGAGGGTTTTGCTCAATGTTCCAACCCCGGGAGAATGAGGGGGTGGCACCGCAGGTTGTACTCACGTAAATCCAACATCCACCTCTTACCCAACCCCACTCACCCACCTAGTCTTCTTGCTTCACCTCAGTTCGTAAGAAACAGTCTACATCATCGCATGGTCTCTACATATAAACATATCTTTGTAAAACACAGTCTTTTGCACCAGTCTCATTCAGCAACCTTCTTCCTCCTCACTAAATGTTTCGTCTTTGGCATTATTTTTTCCTTCATATCAGTAACTCTAACCTCCAATCTCCTCAGTCTCTCATCGCAGCTATCCTTTCTTTGATTCTCACAAAGCACTTTCCATCTCCTTGCTTCCAAAACGCCTCAGCTGGCACTTCACGTCATGCAGTCAACAACTAGATTACTATCGCATTATGATTAAAAGATGAATTTGAAAAGATAAATGAATAAATAAATAAAAACGGCCAGTCCCATTCTCCAATCTCACACCAGGAAAAAAAATCTTCCCAACTGAAATCCGCAATCAAAGGCGACAACCACGTAACGATTTAAGACTTCCATGTGTGTTAATATGTGGTCAGACGTGTGATTCTGTATCAAATATATATATTAAATGAAAACTTTTAAAACGCACTCAATCTTCAACTGGCAACACACATCATCAGTGGGTGCTCAAACTTTCCCAGTGAAGCACAAGTCTCCTTGTCAAAGCACACACCCATTCTTCTTATTCAGTTTTGACAGCCGGAAATCAGGATACTCAGCATCTCATAAAACATCCCACCTCAGAACCCAACACAACAACTTCAGGCACACAGTCTTAAAGTTGAAACCGTCGCAACGAACACCCGATCGTAAAACAGCTTTTCACCATGAATAGTCCATTACAAAGCTTATGCAATAAATATGTCATTACTTACATTTATCAGTCTCCAAATTTAAATCCGTAACCAATACACATGGTTGTTGTTGGGTTTTTTGTTGTTGTTGTTTTTGGGGTGTGTTTTTTCAAGTTCCATGAGACTTTTGCTATGCATGTTTCATTTATTTAGACATGTCATTTCTCCCTTTTTGAAATATTTCCACTCAGTACCAAGCCTACATGTCATTGCCTGTAATGAGCTCAACTGTCCTCCCACTCCCCTTCTACGTCCCCACTTGACTAGGGAATTTGGATTAAAATCTGCATGTGAGCAACAAAACAAAGCAAAATTAAAAGGAAAGTATCAGTAAAATGGCAAATTAAAAAAAACACACACGTCGAACAGACCATAAGAGCGAGATAAGAAATGAACGAAATAGGAAAGACACACAGATACACACACACACACACACACACACACACACACACACACAGAGAGAGAGAGAGAGAGAGAGAGAGAGAGAGAGAGACGGAAACCGACAGAAAAACAAGAAGAAAACAAATACAGAAAGGGGCAGGCAGGAAGATCAACAGACACATAGCGAGCAACAACTCCGGCTGGCAGAAGACAGAGAGGCGTGCAGCGGTGGGAGGCTCTTGGGGCGGGCGGATAGCTATGGGGTGATACAGTGAAGGCGCGTGGTGGTGGCATTTACTCCCGCTCCCTTCACAAACTCCGACCATGCGAGCACTTACCCCGGCCCCACAGCCCTCCCTCACAATGGCGCCACGATGAAAAGAGCGGTGGGGGTGGGGGTGGGGGGTAAAAGGTGAGGGACAGAGACATAAACCCCCCTTCCCCCACCATTCCCCTAGTCTGCAGTGTGCTGTAGCGATGAGGGATTTACCCTCCCTCCGCCCCTTTCCTCCCATACTCCCTCCTCCTGTTAAAAAAACCCACCGGCCATAACCCATGGATCATTCAATCGGAATGCACGACACCAGGGACATAGCTGGCGACAAGAAAGTGGATGGACGAAGCAGAAGAAAACGGGCACACACACACACACACACACACACACACAGAAAGAAGAAGAAGGAGAAGAAAAAGGAATGAGAGAGAGGCACAGATGCAGATAGACAGAGACCGAGAGAAAGAGAGGCATACTGAGAAAGAGACTGACAGATCGAGACGGGCAAGGACAGAGGGAGGGAGGGAATACGCATGTACGACGGCCGGGATTCAGTGCGGGGAAAATTAATGGTCGTGTTTGGGTTTTTTTCTCTCTATATCTTCTGTTCTTTCTCCCCCCCCCCTCCCTCTCCCACCCCCGCTCTCCCCCTCCCTTAACGTGTGATGAACGTACATGCAGGAACATAATACTCAAAATACTCGGATCCTATCTAGAAAAGCAATTGTTGACGCGTTGTGTGTCTCAGTCTCGCCACGTGATTTACATCGACAGGCAAAATGGGGAAGGAACAAGTCGCCCAATGAATGCTGGGGACACTGCGCTCACTGCACCTTGGGTCACACCCCCTCCGCTCTCCCCCGTCCGTTCTTCCACACAGAGGAACAGAGAGGGAGGCGGGAGGGTGGGAAGCGGTAGGAAAAAAGGGGAGAGAGGGAGTGTCGGAGTTTGTACACTGAATCTTGTTTTCGACTCCCTCCCACTCCATCACTCTTCCACAGTGTGTGAGAGAAGATGGGTGGCCGTCTGTCTCCTTTTTATCCGACATCTGTGGCGCGCACATGTGTGTGGGGCCTGGGGGGTATATGTGTGTGTGCGTGTTTGGGGGGGGGGGGGAGGCGGAGGGGGTGGACGGACGGACGATGTGTGTGAATATCCGTATTTGCGTTTTGAAATCGATTGACTCAAGCAAGCGAGACTCGATGAACAAATATGGTGCAATTCGACCACTTGAATCATGCTGATGATGATGATGATGATGATATGGATACTTATACAGCGCCTATCCTTAGTCGGAGACCAAGCTCTAAGCGCTTTACAAACACGAGGTCATGTTCCGGTGAATAGTTATCCTGCACCTGAGAAGAACATTCTGATGATGTGGGCCGTCTTCAGAGCGTTGTTCGATCAGTACAACATGTACCATGAGCTCCCCAACTACTGGGAAAATTTGTTATAAACGACCCTCCCGTCTACAAACTTGGCTTTCGGCAATGGTAGAGGGTAATCTACAGAAGGATGGATGAAATGTGTGAGGAGAGAGAGAAGATGAGCGTTCGTATGACTTCAGATTCCAACAATGAACGTACCATGTCATGTCTAGAATCGATCGCCTTTTTTTTTTTTTTTTTTTTTTTTTTTTAATCAAAGAAGCAGGTGTTGATCGGTTTTTCATCAGTCTACAACTTGTCCGAACGGCCGCCAGGAATTACATGTGAGCCGTGAAGGCTTTACCTTTCTTTGTTAGATGTTTTGTACGTAGGTTTGTGAAAAATGACGGAATGTGTGGGTATTCGAGCATATGATTTTATATACTGTGTGTGTCACAGTGAAACAAAAATGCAGCTGTTTATTTCATTGTCACAATATTCTTGTATAATATGCATTTTGCTGCTTGTTTTTTTTATGGGTGTCTTTATGCATAAAGAAAAAGCAGTTGTTGCTTATTCTATTCACCATTTGAATTAGCATTTTGACTGCATTGATATACTTCCACATATATACATATATATGTGTGTATAGATATATATATAGATAGATATTCATAAATCAATTCACCAATTTTAATTTGTAATTCTGTATTTACACACACACACACACATACACACACACACACACACACACACACACACACACACACACATACATAACATATACAGATGCATGCATACGTACATGCAAGCTATGTTCACAGAGAGACAGAGAGAGAGAGAGAGAGGGGGGGGACATATTCATGTTCCCATTTTTTTTCTCGTTTAACATTCCTTATAAAGAAAAGACAAACAAAACGAATAGAAAGAGATAGACATACAGAGAGAAACATAAAGAGAGCCCTCAAAGTTCAGGTTATCTCAAAGGTGCCCTCTGACATACGCAACCCGAATATTTGGCCCCAAAGCAAACAGACGCGTACAACTCTCAGTGCGCTGCTCGGCGTAACGCTAAGCTGGTTTTACCCGCGGAGCTCTGTTAGTTTGATAGTACTTGAGAATATGTACTTACACCTCTCTCTCTCTCTCTCTCTCTCTCTCTTGTGTGATGCGTGTGTGAGCGTGCAACTTAAAGCGTGATCACTTCCCCACACAACACAAAACACGTATCCAAAGAGGCAATGAATTATATTGTGATCATTGCAAACAATAACAAAACATATCTGACATGTCATTACGGCATAAATAAAAACACAGCGTGAACAAAACACGCGCACATGCACACAGCAATCACTTTTATACACACGTACACACACATTCGTGGCAGAAAACGTGGGTTGTACACAACTGTACCTATTTCCACTGACCAGGGGAAAATCCAACAAAATGCAAACTGGCAGCAAACTTGGCTCTCTCTCTCTCTGTCTCTCTCTCTCACACACACACACACACACACGAGATTCTCAAGTTATACAGTCATGTATGTGTTCAGGCAGTTCAAAACGAAGACTGTGCACTCCTCCCATGCACACAGCACACCGCAAGTCATGACGTGGTACCATGTCTGCACACCTCTACTGACCATCAACCACCAGTTCCAGCATGAATCACATCACCACAGTGTCACTGACCACATCCTCCATATCCAATAGTTGGCAAGGTCAGGATTGATCAACAGTCACAATAAATACATTAGACACAGGGTTAAAATAAATGGCAAAAACAAGTTTCAAGTCAATAAATAATATCTTAAAAGCTTCTGAGAAATGTTGATGTCACTGCTGTATTCATAGAAGTATGTGGTATCTCCATTCAAATAAATATGACGATGAAATACCCCTATAATAGTAACAGATAATTCATGAAAATAAGAAATAAAATCCTACCCACTGATGTACACGTACAGTCGGAAGACTGCCAGCACTCAAGACAGCCAGTCACCTGACAGTCCGTCAACTTGGCGCTCACATGCAGCTCTCACTTCCTTCGTTGGAATAAATCAAAGCTTTGTGACGTTTGTATCTGAATGCCCTCATACGCTGCCGTGTTTTGGTATATTGAAAACAACACAAATCCTGCCTGCATCCGTTTGCTTTACACACACACACACACACACACACAGGCGCGTACATGCACGCTTTCAGAGACTAACCCTGTGTTATATGTATTTTATTTTACGATTGGTATCATAATATTGACTACACTGCCATGACAGTGTCTTCAACTGGAAAATGGTGGTAGAAAAGATAGGGACTGTGCACACAAAAAAAAAAGAAAAAAAAAGAAGCATCCAAATGAAGGGATGAAGAAAGAAGGAAAGAAATAAAACAATAGAAGATAATAAAAAGAAGAAGAAGAAGAAGAAACAGAAGAAAAAAATAAACAAAGAACATTGTTCTTATAAAAAATTATAAAAAAAGAAGAAAATTCTTAACTACTGGAAACTGTTGCCAGTCAATCCAGTATTTATCCATGGACACACCTGACTACACTATCCTGGCAATACAAATTTGTTGCTACAGAGCGCAGCTCCAGCTAAAGTTTCAGCAAAATAACCACAGTTGAGTCCAAAACGTACTAGCAAGTTATATACTCTCTAGTCCCAGAGATCGAGGTTCGATCTGTCTGAAATCAACATTACATCCACCCATCACATCCAACGAGATGCCAGCTTTCTGTCACATTAAAAAATATGCAGTCTTGTTAATGCATAATAAAAACATCGCAAGAAAGCAGATGGCACTGCTGTCATAGAAAAACGTCTTCAAAAGTGACCCACGCTCGCCTTTTGTTACAAATCCTTATTACTAAATATTTTAAAGTGTCTAGTTTACAGTGCAAACTTCCGTGTCCATCACTCACACATCGTAGGTGGCAATCACAAAACCCGTTTTTTTCTGTTTCCACAGCAAGAGGAAGTGACCTTTGTTCATACAGATGGAACTCAAAGTCCTCTTTGATGGCTGGTAGAACGATGTGCAGTGTCCATCAATGACTGTCTCTCACTGTATACAGCATCAGTGTCTGCTAGATTATGCTGACCAGTGGTAGTGTTCACGCCGCAATGTCGTGCATGCCTGTGGCCACGCTATCCCCCCACACAGTGTCTATGGGTGGAGGAGAGGGGTCTAGTCACACCCTTGACCCCGCCACTTTGGGCATGTGTTTATGTCCGTGTTGTGTCTTCATCATCACCACGGGGGCCGGATGGTAGTTAGCGTTGTAGTGACTGCTCGCTCCCCCTCCTGCGCTGGTCCCTCCGCCACCCGCTCCCCCTCCTGCGTTAGTTCCTGGAGCCGGCTTGCGCCTGCGAAACCTTCCGGAGCAAAAGTGTTTCCAGGAGGCTAGAGTTTTGGAGGACCAGATCCACATGCCGCTGGTGATGCCCACGACAAGCGACATGAATATTTTGAGCATGTACACCTCCACGGTGGGAATGGAGCGATCCAGTGGACACTCCGAGGCCGATAGACAGGGCCGGCGGCGGGCCTCCAGCTGCCAGTGGCTGAAGTTCATCCTCTCGTAGAAATAGCAGCCGATGACGCAGGTAGCGGGCACGGTGTAGAGCACGGAGAAAACGCCTATCTTGGCCATCAGCTTCTCCAGCTTGCGGATGTTGGGGCCGCCCCCGCCATCTTGCTTTAGGTTTGAGCGGATGCGGAAGAGTGCCACGAATCCGGCCAGGATGAAAATGGTGCCCACGATCAGGTAGATGATGAGCGGCACCAGCACGAACCCCGTCAGGGCCCCAATGTCCTGGTTGCCAACGTAGCACATGCCGGTCAGCTCGTCCCCGTCCACGCGGCGCATGGTAAGGATGACGATGGTCTGGATGGCCGGGATGGCCCAGGCCGCCAGGTGGAAGTAAGAACTCAGCGCCTCTATGGCCTCCTGCCCCCACTTCCTGCCCGCCGCCAGGAACCAGGTCAGGGTGAGGATGACCCACCAGATGGAGGAGGCCATGCCGAAGAAGTAGAGGAGGAGGAAGACGATGATGCACCAGGTGGACTCCAGCCCCTCCTGGATGAGGAACTTCCGGCCGTCCCGGGCCTGGTCACAGGAAATGGCCTCGGGGCCTGTGAAGGCCCGGATCATGAAGGCTATGGAGTAGATGGCATAGCACAGCGATAGGAAGATGATGGGCCGCTCAGGGTACTTGAACCGTGACGTGTCGATGACAAACGTCAGCACCGTCATGGTGGTGGACAGGCAGCACAGTGACGACCACACCATCATCCACACCTGCACCACACACACCATCAGCATTAGCATCGAGGGCACCGGGAACAGATACATGCTTCATCCCACTTTAATCACATACAGTATCAGCGCAAGGACGACCATCGTATCATCATGTCATTTGCTTATGTGTTTGTGTTGATCGTTTTCTGTTTAAAATATTTCAGTCTACCAGAAACAGACCGAGTCAGAATTAAACCCCCTACACACACACTTCAATAAGTCTGCGACTATCCTTCGCCTTACCCCCACCCCCCACCCCCACCTCTCCCCCATGACCGACCAACCCCATCACCCTTCCTTTTTCTCGACTTAAGAGTGTGGTGGCCTTGCTATGAATTGGGTTCTAGTTTGTATGTTGTGTATGGAGGATCCTTCCACGTACGTGGGCAACGTAATATTATATATATCTTGAACAAGTTGTCTGTAAAGGGTCGAGAGCCACAGAGTTTGGCACTTTAGATTATCATGTTATTACCATATACCATTACCAAAGCACAGCAGACAAAACCTGAGGGACCATCTTCAAACCACAGCCACAGTTATGCACTGTATGCAGGCCATCAGTCTATGGCTGTCCGTCTGCTGATCACTGTGGCCACGGCTGAAGACGCCTCTGTGGGCGTGTGTTGAAACCTCTGATTAGCTCTGCTACCACGGCAGACGGTATCTAAGATACACACGATACGTACATCACCTGTCATGCTTCTGGCGACTTAGGAGATAAAAAAAAAAAAACACAACACAAAAAAACAAAAAAAATAAGAAACGAAACGATTTTCATCTTTAACATACCAGGCGCCGAAACTGGAATGGAACCCAGGACACTTAGATTATAATCACTCTGTTGCGGCATATATTGTCGCCCCTGCATGAATTGTCAGCCCTCACTGCACATATTGTCACCCCTCTGCACTGATGCTGTTGTTGCTCCATGTACTGTCGCCCTTATATGGATTGTTGAGGGCGACAATTATGCAGCCGTCACTGCACTTATCGTCACCCCTCTGCACTGGTGATGTTGTTGTTGTAAGTGTGTGCTCGTGTGTGCACGCGCATATGAGATTGTTGTGTGCTTGTCTGCGTGAATGTATGCGGGTTCGTGTATTTTGCGTGTGTGTTTGAGAGTGCATTCGTGTTTATGTAAAAGGGGTGTGTGGTGGGAGAGATGGGGTACAATGTGTGCTGGCGTATTTGGCATGTATGTATGTTTGTGTGAGTGGGTGCGTGTTTGCGTATTTGTGCATGCAAATGTGTGTATGTGTGTGCGTGTGCGTGTGGTGTGTGTGTGTCTTATCTTATCTGCAAGGGCACAGCCCTTCAACAACGCCATGCTGGGTCGTAAAAGTTACGTCACAACTTCTCAACCAGTGTGTTCGGGATCTTGAGTTGATCGTAAAAGTTAAGATGGGTTGTAAACTGGTCAGGTTTGGATTCTGTCACTCTGTGTGTGAGTGAGTGTGTGTGGATGTGTGTGTGTGTGTGTGTGTGTGTGTGTGTGTGTGTGTGTGTGCGTGCGCACGTGCATGCGTGCGTTTATGTGATATCTGCGAGGGCTCAGCCCGTCAATGACTCTATGCTGGGTTGTAAAAGTTATGTCATAACTCCTCACTCCTCACAACAGCAGCAGTGCTGAGGGGGGACAAAATGTGCAGTGAGGGCAGCACGTATTGTCACCAGCGACAATCCGCATAGAGGCCACAATACATGCCACAACACACTCAGCTACAGCACCCGTCCGTTAGAAGCCCACAAGAAAAGGGGTATTGTTTCATGGCGAAGCGTATATAATGAGGCCGCAGAATGTTCAGGGCTGTGTGGTCGTTACATGCCAGGATGGGGGATCTCCTTTACAACATGGGACACAGCGTCAGCAAATACAAGAAATGTGTGTTCCTCTTAATACTGAAACTGTGCTGTGTGTGTGGTTGGATGGTTCAATGAAACTGATGGACAAAGGTACAGCAGGTAAACATGGCCGAGATACTGCACAGTTGGGTTGTGCCAGGACGCTTTTTTTAAATTTCTGTTTATTCATTTTAAGGGTTTCTTTTTACTCTAATGCATTTGAGTTCAAAACTTTATTCTATTATTCTATGACTCAAGTCATTTTCAAATACATTTCAATTCAAACAGTAAGATATATCATGTTTGTCAGTGATCAATAAATCTGTAAGAAGGTGATTTATTGCTTAAACTTTCAATAACAAATGTGGATGGGTAACACATACATTGTAAATCACTATGAACATGTGTGAAAAAAACCCTAAGAAAATCGTCCTTGACGAATTTCTTTTGAATTTTTCAACAGTTTGCCAGGTATTTGTTTAAAAAAAAAAGAAAAAAAAGAGTGTTGAAATAAGCATAAATATAAATGCTTAGAGAGAGAGAGAGAGAGAGAGAGAGAGAGAGAGAGAGAGACTGACAGACAGATAGACAGAGACACAGAGAGAGCACAGAGAGAGAGAGAGAGAGAGTGGGGGAGGGAGGGAAGGACTGAGAGATCGCCTGAAAGACTGATTTCATTATAATGAAAATAAATAGTGCTGAAGTTCGCATCTCCTTTCCAAATCAAAAAGGGACACAAACCAGCGCTGTGAAAGATTTCAACAGCTGGGGGACTGTGATTAAAATCAGGGCCTGTGCACCTCCCCCATAACCCCCACCACCATGCACCTCTACCCACCCTAACCCCTTCCCTTCACCACTGTACGTACATGACCAGATGTCACCCTGGTTTCAATGGAAATTCCAGCACCTGAATCGCTCAATGTTGCACTCTGATTAGGACCTAAACGCTGAACATCAAACTGTAATCAAAGATACAACATTGGTGACTAGAAGAATATTTAAAAAAAACAAAAACTAACTGAAATGAAAACATTACAAAGACAGAGACAGACAGGGGATGGGGAGAAAGGCAGGCGGACAGACAGAGAAATGAATACATATGCAACTATAAACGAACACCCACCCCCGCATATAAATAAACAAGCAGCGAGAAAAAGAGAGTGGAAAGAAAAATAAATAAGCAAATAGATACACAGAAAACATTGAATGAATGCTTTCACATACACGTACGTAAATAAATAAACAAAACTAACACATACACACACATGCCCTGACCCCGCCCTTTATTTACCTTCGCGAACTGTTTGTCCTGGTGACGAAAGAAGACGTCGACGTCACACCTGGGAGCACATGTGCTGTTGCCCTCAATCTTCTCCACGTGCACAAAGCGGGGAGGGCAAAGGTCAACCTCGCCTTTCGAAGTCTCTTTCTCCTTGCTGACCGGGGCCGTGGAGGTGCGGCTCCTGTAAGGAACAACAGGACTGAGGTCAAGGTCAGCACGTCAGCCGCCACACAAACAGAAGTTCAACACCTGTATGTTCCTAACTCACTTAGCCAGTTTAACACTTATATGTTCCTAACACACTCAGCGAGTTTAACACTTAGGCCTATAATGTTCACAACACTCATCGTGCTCAACACCTATATCTCCCTTACACACTCAGCGAGTTTAAGACTTATTATGTTCATAACACTCATTGTTTTCAACACTTACATGTTCCTAACACACTCAGCGAGTTTAACACTTATATGTTCATAACACTCATGGTATTCAACACATATATTCTTTACCCACTCAAAGAGTTTAACACACATGTTCATAACACTCATCGTGTTCAACACCTATATGTTCCTAACACATTCAGCGAGTTGAAAACCTATATAATAAATTGTTATATGAAGCAGTTAGGCATCAGACTGCCACGTGAACTGTCAGCAACACAATGGCGGACTTCTGTGTAACTGGAGGGGAGATCTATGTTTCGCTAAAGTGTAGTGGTTAATTTGTCATAACAACATGTCCAACAAAACCTTAGAATGTTTTATTCAGTCTGGAACTGTGTAACCCATGTCAACGGCATCCTTAAACAATAAACTTCGTCTTCAAGTTCTCTCCCCCTTTCTACGCCCCTGTTTGGACGTTTTGTCTCGACTCCAGGCTGGAAAATAAACAAAACAAAACAAAATACAGGAAGATGTGTGTTCTGTATGATTGCTCGTCCCTGACACACAACAGACTGAGTTTATTTCACCAACCTTTGCCTGACTGCCTATATCATCTATGTATCCATCTCTCTATAATATCATGCATGTCACATGTGCACAACTGATATATTAAAGCCTGTCACTGCTGCGTGCATATTGTACTGTGCAGCTGTTACATACAGTCACAATTAACTAACTGAAAAACGATTCACGTTTTATCTATTTGTTGTTGACGTGATGATACTGTTCAGTCCTCACCATTATTAAAACAAACTGTCGAACTATTGAGACACCAGACTATCAATACAGAGAGAGACAGACAGACAGAGACAGAGGGAGACAGAGAGAAACACGAATAACGCCGAAAAACTAAACAAAATAGTGAAAGTAACCCAACGATGGAAAGTCGGACCACTTATCAAATTGAACTGTTTGGCTTAACGCATGTCGAATGCACTAACAACTAGCGCAAGCTGGCATGTGTTCGTGTATTATCCGTCCGATTCATAACAAATGTGTTTTTTTGATTTGTTTGTTTTATCCATATAGAAGTAAATCGGACATGTCTTGTTTAATCTTAGATAACTTGACATAATTCAGGAACTTACACATCATCATTTGATATCTAAACTTACGTGTTGACGAATGTAATACGACCTACTTATTCATTATCTGTTTCTCTGTCTGTCTGTCTTCTAATTGATTTAAGCCTTCCGACGGTTTTCAACCCCGATATGGTCTCTTTCAGTCGGCCGGCCAATAAACCATTTGATTTATCAATCCATCCATCAATCGACGTGACTGATAAACCTGTCAATCTACCTGTCTATCTGTACTATAGCATAATTATGTCTATCTGTTAACCACTTTTTTGTCACCAAAATCCTAACATACAAAAAGTGACAATATCACACGTACAGAAAAAGACGGTACCAAATCCGTCATGTTATCTCGCTTCCTCCTCACAAATATTTCCCTGTTGCAGTTTTCCAGCCTGGTGAACTGGGTCAGCGATTTTCAGTAGAAATGAAGAGAAGCCATACTCACTGAAAAAACAGAAATGTAAGCACAAAAACACGTACATGTACGTGTTGTCCGTACTTTAGGAAACAGAAGGTTATATTGTTTTTCGTTTGCTGGTTTGTTTTGTTTTTTTTGTTGTTGTTCGTTTTGTGGGTTTGTGGGTTTGTTTTTTGTTGTTTTTTTCCTACGCCTCGTACAATGATCAATGTCACTTTCACCTGCCCCTCTTCCCTAACCACTCACCCTTAATGGACAGTCATCCCCCCACACGCACATTTTGATTGCATAGAGGGCATGATGACAAACGTTTGTGTGTGTGTGTGTGTGTGCGTGTGAGCGCAAGTACCTACGTGCCGTGTGTGTGGGTGTGCATGAGTGTATGCGTGTCGTGTGTGTGCATTTGTGCAGTGTGCGACAAGAGAATCAATTTGAATCGTCACGAGGATTAAGGACCGGAACGAAGGCAGAACTTACGTTTTCGTTAAAACCACTCATTCACAAGCAGCTGAATACTTTTTGCTTTCGTGACAGAACACACACACACACACACACACACACACACATGTGCCCTTGCATTTTGTATTTGTTTTCGTGTGTGTGTGTGTGCAGATATTTCAGCTTACAAGCACAGCGTGAGACTGGCATTCCACAAACTACTGCTCCATCCATTTCCGTGCGGGCATTGTCTTCTCCGCCCCATGTGTCCCCTGACTGTTCTGTGGTGCTGATGATGCCGTATGGCACAACACACATCAACTGTGTACCTAATTAACTGGTAGTTGGCCTTGGCTATGTAAACTGCACAATCTCCGTTTTAACGAAAACTGCAGGCTGCTGATAGACTAAGTTCTCTTCGTCAACCGCCAGCCTGACTGCAGTGTTTGTCACCAGTCAACTCGCTCTCACTTTTTAGCAGAAATAGCCAGTCATTATTCAGACCGTACAACGTTTGTCGTTATCCTGTCGTTATTCTACCTGAATGAAATATGTTGACTTCCATTTGGGTGTATAAGGTGTCAAATGTGTTTTGTATATTTTAATCGCCTGACAGTTTAATCAATTAGTCTTCAGTTTTATGAATAAAAGCTTATTTGTGTTTACACATTTCTTCTGTCTTTGCTGCTGTATGCACATTTTTAAGCTCAGTAAACACACACACACACACACACACACACACACACACACACACACACACCACAACTACAACAAGGTACAGCCTATCATGCACGGACTTTCACATGTCTCACATGAGAGTGTGTGCGCGCGCGCACACGCACGCACACACACACACACACAGTTCTCAAGAATTTAAAAGGTGGATTGAACGTGGAATAAAAGTCTTCAGAGCTCTGGATTTCAACGTAAAAGTTCTGTAGCGTCGTCCTGATGGCAATAGCTCATAATACTTTGCTAAAATGTGGGTGTCGTCAGTTGCTATCTGCCTGCTTTTTTTAACCACTCGACTTTCATACAGCTCTTGCATACTAGCTTGTTTCACTCCCACAATTTTCCTGCATACACTCATGACATCGTTCAAAGCACGCTTACTCCTCACTCCCAAACTTCCATACCAGCACATAAATGAAACTGTGAGCACGTACTCGATACAACATCAATAATAACTTTGAAGAATATTTGAATTTATACCAACATTTCTAAGCTTCTGTAAACAAAAATTTCTAGGTTGACATTTCTTATGAATGGAATCAACATTTCTGTCAAAAGTCAGCTTATTGTCTAAGATGGTCCCTAAATATCTATATTTATTGACCCTCTCCACTGTTAAACAGTTAAATTATTAAACAGTGTAAGTGTTCACAAGAGATGCCAATGTAAAAATTGTTCAAAGAAAGAGTACTTAAATTTTAACTTCTTGCAAGATTGTTACAAAGATTCATGAATTGTAATTGTAAAAACTAATTTTCAGATAAACTTTGCCGCCTCCTGAAATGTTTGCACAGAAGGCAAATCATTCAGTATTGTTCAATTTGGAAGATGTTCAGCAATACTGAGAGGAAGGAAAAATGGTAAATGCTCCCAGATTAACTGCTGTACCTTATTAACTTAAGTCTTGTGAGGCAACATCACCAGTTATTTTTCCTCAAACTTGTTTTTATTCATTATATCAACATGACGCTATTGACAAAATCAAACAAACAAACAAAAATCTTAAACAAGGAAAGGTTATTCAAACTGAAAGATTATTTGCAAATGTATTTGGCACACACAACACATTGATTTATATATATATATATATATATATATATATATATATATAAACCACAACACATCTTGGTTAACATTTTCCGCAATAACTCTCTACGTTTGCTGACTTTCTTTGGGTAGCCTAAGAAGAGTTCTGGATCAGGATGATCTTCAGAAGGCCGTCTGTCGAAAAAATGAAATGAACAAACGTAGAAATTCTCTGGCTTTGGGGGATTTTTGACGTAGACTGCCGCCCTCCACGCTGAACGTCGATCTTCGTCTTAAGGCATTGACCAAAACAGACAGGGTGGTTTGCAGCCACAGTTTTCACGTAG
Organism: Babylonia areolata; assembly: GCF_041734735.1. Classification (NCBI taxonomy): domain Eukaryota; kingdom Metazoa; phylum Mollusca; class Gastropoda; order Neogastropoda; family Buccinidae; genus Babylonia; species Babylonia areolata. The sequence goes on along the minus strand of NC_134898.1, from coordinate 8,406,455 downwards.
CATCAGTTTATGGTCAAAACATTCCTGTTTCAGAAACTTGTTCAACTTCTCAGAGCTGTAGGTACAGCCTAAGACAGCACAGTTTTTTCTTTTTTGACATGGTTCCATGTGGACACGTTGACCAAGTACGTACTAAAAAAAAGTGTTTACTTTCAGTTTTGCCGGAAATAGACTTCCCTGAGATGTTATGGTTCACAAGCCAAGATTAGTAATGGCGACACGCATGAATGGTTCACAGAGTCTTCTAGAAAGTCGTGAATTGCTGCAACATGAATTCTCGCCCCTGCATGTATTGTCGCTGGTGACAGTACGTGCAGCCCCACTGCACGTATTGTTCCTCTGCACTGTTGCTGTTTTTGTTATTATGTGCATGTGATCATGTGTGCATGCGCATATGAGATTGTTGTGTGCTTGTTTGTATGAGTGTATGCGTGCACGTGCATTTCGTGTTTGAGAGTACATTCGTGTTTATGTAAAAGGGGTGTGTGGTGGGAGAGGAGGGGTATATATGTGCGGGTGTATTTGGCGTGTGTAAGTGTGAGAGTGTGCGTGCATGTTTGCGTGTTTGTGCGTGCTGATGTATGTGTGTGTGTGTGTGTGTGTGTGTGCGTGCGTGCGTGTGTGTGTGTGTGTGTGTCTGTGTGCATGTGTGTGTGTGTGTGTTATCTTATCTGCGACACCACGCTGGGTTGTTAAAGTCACAACTTCTCACCCTGTGTGTTCGGGATTCTTGAGTCCATCGTAAAAGAGCGGATGAAGTGTAAACTGGTCATGTTTGGCTACTGTCAGTGTGTGTGTGTGTGTGCGTGTGTGTGTGTGTGTGTGTGTGTGTGTGTGTGTGTGTGTGTGTGTGTTATCTTATCTGCAGGGCCCAGCCCTTCAACGACTCTACGCTGGGTAGTAAAAGTTACGTCACAACTTCTCACTCACAGCAACAATACGTGCAGTGAGGGCTGGACGTATTGTCGCCTGCGACAATCCATGCAGGGGCGACAAGACATGCAACAAATGACACTGTGTTACAGAAGATGACCTGTGTGCTCACACCCTGCTTTGTCACCTCCCACTGCACACTTCCCTGCCTCACACCACAATGGTCTGTCCACGCGCCACCGTTCTATACATGACACTCCACAGAACCTGACTACTGTCTGTTCAATAATTCACACATGATCCCGGGATGTAGATTCTGATTCCACCACTGTGTGCTGTTCGTGGTTCACTGATGCTGCAGGTATTAATGCGGGTTTTTACTGATGGACTGTGACAGATACCATGTCCACACATTTCCAATGCCAGATCTACCACAGTGAATGAAAGAATAAAAATGCATTTAACTCAAAACACTATGAGAATACACTACGTGCTAAACCTTAGTCACATAAATACCTGGAACTCTTTTAATTGCATGAAACGAATTGTTTTGTGTGAACATATGCATACCCAATTGTTTTTGTTTTTTGTTGTTGTTGTCTTGTTTTTCATATTGTATTTTTGTTTGTGTTATTGTTTTTCTTTAACACTTTCTACTTTACTGTGCCAATACATGAGATTGCTTTATAATATGTTAATTAAAATGATGTACAAGGCAAAGCACATGTCATGAGAATGTCTGTTCATGGTAAAATCGCCTGATATTCTGCAAGATATAAGGACATTAGAAAACTTTGATTAATTCGGCTACTCCAGGCAGAATTTATAAAATAAACCATTCCTTTCTATTTTCTTTAAGCCAATCGTGAAAAAGACATATTCAGCCAGTTGTGGACTGATACAGTTATGTATCAGAGATGGACTAAAATTTTTAACCTCAGTAATTCCATTTCAAGTCACAATGATACAACTTAGATTTACCTTACATTGTAGAAACTGAGTTGTTCAACGCACTCTACGGTAGTGTATTGCATAACACCTGTACATACATTAATATATATTATATATATATATATATATATATACATACATACATGATTTTACACACACACACACACACACACACACACACACACATACTACAGTGTTGGGTTAAATTGGAATTCTACTCGAATGAAGAATAAAGAAAATTTGCTCAGCAACTGAGAAAGAAATAAAGAACATCACAATAAAGGAAAATAACAACCTATCTTTAAACTTTCTGGAGAGAGAGAGAGAGAGAGAGAGAGAGAGAGAGAGAACAAAAAGGAGGAAAGAAAAAGAAACAGGCAGTGACGCCAACCCAGATCCTCCCCTTCCCTTTAGGTCAGGGCGACCGACAACACAGCATCTATTTACTCTGTAGACGGTTGTATAAAATAAAAAAAAATTTTTAAAAGGGCAGTGAGGTGACGTCTCTCCTGGTCCTGGCTAATGACCGTTGTCTGTCTCCCCCTGCCTATCCAAGCTCGTTCAACGCCGCGCTGTCTCTGCGCCAAATCACAGGGTGCACTCCGTAATTAGGAAAGAGTGAGTGGGCAACCTGACACAACCATTACTGCTGGGTGCACTAAAGTTTGAGACCAAACTGCACTTCCCAGGCTAGAAGAAACTGTATCATGGTATTTTGGAGCCCCCTTTCCCTCTCCCCAAAACCATTGCCACTGTGTACAATCTAGGGTGTCACGTGATTTCCTTTCCTGGGCGCTAAATCAGTCACAGGACCAGGTAGATCATTATGTAATCATGGGGATTTCTATTGAAGCGACCAAACTTACATATGGCCCAGCTGACCTCAAAAGGGTCATTCCAGAGCTGAAGTAACCACTACACACGTTTGATTTTATATTTGATGTGATGCAATGTGATCTTTCACACACACACACACACACACACACATATATATATATATATATACATTATATATTCATTATATCAAATTAAACACAGTGGTTGCTTCAATGAAAATTGCCATCATTACATCATATGGATACAGATATATAAATAGATTGGCTCTCTCCCACTGAGAATTCAAATAGCCCCACGTTCCAGTCTGTGAGGAGTTTTGATTCAATTACATTTCCATTTTTGGTCTTATCTATTCTCAAATAACAGGATTGTTTAGTTCTTACCTGCACTTGCTTTGCTCCATTATTATATTATATGCTAAATATATATATATATATATATATATATATATATATATATATATGTGTGTGTGTGTGTGTGTGTGTGTGTGTGTGTGTCTGTGTGTGTGTGTGTCTGTGTGTGTGTGTGTCTGTGTCTGCTGACAGTGAAGCAGCAGATTTTGAGAAATGAGTCGAACACTTCAACCATGTCCTCAGCCGTCCTGCCGCAAGAAATGGTGAAGTCATTACCTCAGATACAGATATACTGAAACCTTGACAACCTCCCCACAGAAGAGGGAATCAGACTAACCATCAAGCAACTTTCCTGAACAAAGCACCAGGATCAGATGCAATCCCTGCAGAAATCTACTAAGCAAGAGGCCCACTCACAATGCAGAGACTCACTGAGATCTTCAGTCCATGTGGAACGAAGGACGCATCCAACAACAGTTGAAAGATGCCGGCATGGTCCGCATTTACAGGAAAGGCAACCTCAAGATTTGTGACTCAAGGCATCTCCCTCCTGTCAATACCTGGGAAAATCTTGGCTCGCGCCCTGATCTATCACCTTCTCCAACACCCTGAGTGAGGTCTCCTCCCAGAAAGCCAGTGCAGCTTCCCTGCAGAATGTGGAATGCCGACATGATATTTGCTGCTCGGCAAATCCAGGAAAAATGCAATGAGCAGCAAAGCCACCCCTTCGTGACCTCCCCACCCCCCCACTTCCACACCCCCAACATTTTTATTCAATGGTTTACAGATGCAAATTTTTGTATACTTTATGCAATAGGAACTAAAGACATAATGATGTTCTAATGCCACAACAACACAATATAGGCATAACAATCCATGTTCAAGAACGTATTAATTCCATGTTACATTGTATTCGTGATATTGTACTAAACATGTATCAAATGACCATTTTGCACAAATTTGTTATGTTCCATAGTTATGGTAAAAACATACTTATCAACTACATATGCCTGTTTGAGATCTTTTAAGAACTTTGTAATGTTGGCTTTACTTTATTGATTCTACATTTGTATACATAGAATTTAGCTATCAACTGAATATGTGAGAATTATCCATCTGTTTTTATTTTGTTGTGTCCAATAAGCGCCTGGGGATTATTGAGAGTAAGTTTATCACAATGTACATACTTTTTAAAAAATGTCTTAAAAATTCTGTCCAAAAATGTTGTACATGATTGAATTCCCACAGGTAATGTATAACTGTGCCTTTTTCTCTTTATCCGAGGAAAAATTACATTTGTTATCTGGGTGTACTCCCATGTTCATCAGAACAAAATTTGACACAAGAACATGATAATCAATTTTCATCTCGAACCATTTTTATCTTAACTAATGGGTTTTTCTTGTATAAAAATGATATATCATTCCATTCAAGTTTGTTATAAAAAATGAAATCCAACTTCCACAGACATTTGGAAGTTCTGGTTTTCAAATCAGTACATTGTAGAAATACGTTGTTCCTCTCTGATCTTTTATCATGACAGTATATGCTTTACTGAAGCTGAGTCCATTCTGATCGTTAATTTCCAATGCTATGTTCTTTCCTCTTAAAAGGCTTTTAACTGATTTTACACAACCAAGGTATTCCAACACTGGGACTCTATCAATTTTATCATGAAATTCAGAAACTTAAAAATTCTTCCATTCTCTTTCACAAGATCTTTTACATACTAAATATATTTGCCCAAAAGGCATTTATTACATGTCCTCCAACCAATTAGACCAAAATTATTCCTGTAACATTTCAACTTTCGGACATTCTATTAACAACATATTCCATTTTGGATGATATGACAAATTATATTTTCTGAACCATGTGAGTTTTAAAGATTTTATGAATGACAGAATATGTGGAATATTTATACCACCGTTTTGTATACTGTGCACTGCTACTTATCCTTTAACTTTGTTTCCTTTTTTTTTTAGTTACATAAAGTTCTGCCACATTATGCAGATCATTACTAAACCAGAGCCCTATGATGTTAAACTGTGGTGGATTCCAATTCATTTTTAAATTCTACATGAAACAAATGTATCACAATTACGTTTATTTCCCAACCACACATTGCATGTTTTCTCATTACTTGATTTGAGACCAGAAACTGAACTGAATTCATCTAGCTTTTTGAACAGTTCATGTGATTTTCTGTCACCTACAAAAAAAAAGGACATACCATCAGCAAACTGGCTAATTTTGAATTATGTCTCAGAAATTGTAATGCCTTTTGATTTGTTTATTCTCATGACGTTTACAAGCCACTGATTCTGTCCACAAAATAAATAGGGTGAGAGTGTGTCTCCCTCTCTACATCCTCATTCAATCCGGATACTTGTAGATGCTTTACCATTAACTGAGGTTTTTTTCTGGTATAAACCACCTCTACCCACCGAAAAATAGCATCATCAAAACCAAAGTGTTTTAAAACTTAACATATATATTTCCAACAAACTGAATCAAAAGCTTTTTCTTCAAAATCCATAGAAACTTATAGTCCTAAAAAAAAAAAGAAAAAAAAAAGAAGAAAAAAAAGAAAAGAAAACTTAAAAATAATTGATTGCATCGTAAATAAGCCATAAATTATCTTCTATATATCTGCTGGCAACAAAACCTGTTCGATTTTCATTATTAAGTTTATATAGGGCTGTTTTAATTCTATTTGCGATACAGGTATAACCTATTTTATAAATTACGTTTAATAATGATTTGGGACACCTTATTTTCTTCTTTTTTTATTTTACTTTATTTTATTTTATTTTTTTATAGATATTCTCTGGATTTATCTTCTTTCGGTAGGCAAATTATGATACCTTCTGTGTAGTCGGCATAATTTATCTTCTTTCTCAAACCCTTCATTTAGAGACCACACACCAAAAGAAATGCCCAGCTGATTTCAGAAAACTTTTAAGAAGTCAACTGTAATTTCATCTGTTCCTGGGGTTTTACTATTTTTCATGTTTCTAGTGTTTTTGATGCCTCTTTCAATGTTACTGTACCTTCTATCAAGTTGGCTTCTGTCTCTGTCAGTTTTGGCGAACTATTAACGTAGTTTTCAAACTTAATGTCTTTTACTTCTCGCTCTCCATATACATTTTCATAACATTCTTTCGTTTCTTGCAGCATGTCATCTATCTTATCTAAATTTCTACCATTCTTATATACAAGTTTAAACAGTTGCTTGCAAACAAAATGCCTCCTTTCAAGGCTACAAAAACATTCTGAAATTTTTTTCTCCTTCAGTTGCTCATCTTGGTTTACTTATCAACATTCCTTGTATTTTGGGCTTTTTTAAGTGTACTCAAAATATCCTTCTCTTTTATTTGCTGAAAACCTTCCTTTGATTTACAACTTTTACTTTCCAAGCATGTAATTTCTTCTTCAAGTTGTTTTTCTACTTGTGTGTCCTTTTTCTTTTTTTCTAGAAGAATATTCCATTGATTTTTTTCCTCTCCATTATAAGGATGTCTAAGAATAACTGGTCCGACATAGTAAGCTGCAAATGTTCTGTGGGAATACTACATATTTCTGATTTGTTGTATACCAGTGCAGCATATTGCCCCTTTATGCTATTGTTTGTATCGCTTCTAAACCTGAACTTTGTTGAAATGTAAGAGTGATTACTTCTATAACCAATCAAAATATGAACATCTTTTACGTTGGATTATACATTTTCGGAAATTAAGAAAAAGTCCAGTCTGGCTTGCTGCGGTGGGTTTGACCTTCTCGATAGAAACTTAGTGTTTCTGGATTTATTTCATGCTATGTATCTATCAGTTCTAGCTCACCCGTCAATGGTGGGTAAAACGCTAGGTTCCAAACCCCTCCAATAACGGTTGTTTCTACCTTCCAATTGTTTAATTTCATTTCCTATTTCTACATGAAATGATTATCACTGTTCGGACCATAGATATCAACCAATGTGATGTCTTTTTCCGTAGTATGAATTAATACAATCAGATAGTTTCCACGAATATCTTTGATAACGTTTCTTACTTTAAAATCAAAATTATTGTTAAACAAAATCGCCACACCTCTTGATTGTGAAGTATATGAGACAAAAATACATTCATACCCCCCATTTAGCTCTTATCCGTTTCTCTTGTTTACTTACGAAATGGGTATCTTGCACACAAAAAATCTATGGAATTTTTATTTATTTATTTATCTTCTTTTTTTTAATCTAAGAAATTTAAAGGCATCGTGTCTTTTTCTTTTCTTTTTTAATCACCAAGGCCCTGTACACTAGCTGAAATGATCGAAAGGTTAGATAATAATGACAGTCAAAGATAGCATCATGTTTCCCTCTGCTTGACAGCTGATAAATCCTGTTTTCATCAAAATCAAACAAAAAATAAACAAAAAACAACAAAATGTTTACCCCACTTATAATCTGTTACCATTTGTCTTCACATACCAAATAGCACCCCTAGGGTGACATATATTTATTTACTGACAATGTAGAAAAAGAGAATATGCTTATACATGCATACATACAGCAAGGCCAAAATCGATGAAGCAGTAGAGAAGGCCTGGAAAAAGAAAAAAGAAAGAATGCAATCAAATTATAGAATTAAAAAAAGAATAAAAGGAAAATGGAAAGAAAAAGAGCACAGATTTTGTGCGTGTGTGTGTGTGTGTGTGCGCGTGCGTGCGTGTGTGTGTGTGTGTGTGTGTGTGGATGAGCGTGCACGCGCGTGTGTGTGTGTATATATATATATATGTATATATATATATATATATAGAGAGAGAGAGAGAGAGAGAGAGAGAGAGAGAAGGAAAATAACACAATATTTGTACAAAATGTTTGTAACACATCTGAACCATTAAGGTCCTTAAAACAAATACTCAAACTATGCTGTGCTGACGATATCGGCCCTTTCGTCTAGGTTATCACCACCAGATCACAAAATTTACGGGGAAAAAAGTGTAAACGCAAAAGGGCCGGAATTTAAAGTATTACAGAGGTTACTCTCCCGATAGTATTACAGAGGCTACCCAATCGGGAGAGCAACGCAGTACAGACACCACATCACACACCACACACTGCGGTGGGGGGAAAAAGTGTGTGTGTGTGTGTGTGTGTGTGTGTGTGTGTGTGTGTGCCTACGCTGTCACTTGGTAGGGCAAACCGGAACATGTCCCAAAGGCTCCTTTCAGTGTAAATCCTCTTCGTGACCTTCATAGACCTGACCAAGACATTTGACACAGAAAGCAAAGATGGCTTATGGCAGATAATGGGGAAGTTTGGTTGACCTAACAAGTTCATAACGATTGTTCGGCAGTTCCACGATGGCTTGGTGGTGAAAGTCCTGGACGATGACGACGAGTCTGAAGCCTTGCCGGTGACGAACGGTGTGAAGCCAGGACACTGATGCGTTCTCACCCTTACACTCTTCAGCAAGGTCTTCTATGCTGCGCTCTTTCGTGATTGCCAGGATGGTATAAACGTCAAATACACGACTGACTGTGGGCTATTCAACCTCCGGCACCTGCAGGCCGTTACTAAGGTAAAGAAGACTGTCATCAGAGACTTCTTATACACTGATGATTGCACCCTCAACGCAAGTACAGAGCAGAAGACACCCTCAACGCAAGTACAGAGCAGAAGACAAGACAAAATTCCTTATTTTCAAGGATAACAGTTGAAGCACTGACGCGCTTTTTAACACCCACTCCCCGCCCGCCCTGAAACAGGGTCTACATTACACAATGCTACATGTATGTCACAGCATGCACTACACAATACTACACAAGGTCATAACATGCGTACACATGCAATAATGGTAATAACACACACACACACACACACACACACACACACACACACACACAGGCACAAGCATGGCAGAAGATGCAGCGAGAAATGGAATGTTGCTCGTGAGCATGCGATAACTTTGGTCTCACAATCTGCGCCAATAAGATCGAAGTTATGCACCAGCCTGCACGGCACCCGGAAAGCCCTACCAGGAACCACGTATCACATAACAAGGGTAAAAGCTACAGGCAGTTGACATCTTTACCTTTCTGGGCAGCACTCTTTCACGAGCGGTGAATATTGGGTCAGATCAGCAACAGAACTGCCAAAGCCAGTGTCATCACCGGGAGATTCCGTAAGAATGTATTGGAGCAGAGAGGACTCAGCCTTACTACCATGCAGAAGGTCTACCGAACAGTAGTACCCACCAACCTGCTCTATCCTAGCGAAACCTTGACTGTCTACAGTAGATACGCTAAACAGTTCAACCACTACCACTTGACCTGCCTCCGCAAACTTTACATGCGATGGCAGGACAAAGTCCCAGACACAGAGGTCCTGGAACGGGCAAGCACCCATAGTGTGTCTACACCACGGACTTAAAATGGTGGACAAAATCTATCACCGCGCAACTGAAGCCACGCAGCCACCATGTTGTTTAGCCGGAGGTCGCGCGCTGACAGTGGCGAGTGCACTAAACGTGTGTGTGCGTGTGTGTGTGTGTGTGCGTGTTTGTCAGTGTGTGTGTTCTGCCTCTATTTCTCTTTCTGTGTGTGGGGGGGGGTGGGGGGAAAGGAGGTGGAGGGGGGACCGTTTTCCAGGCCTGTTTATGACTTCCCTTATCTCTTTGATCATGGCGGTCTCGAAGCCACCTCTGCCTGTGTGTGTGTGTGTGTGTGTGTGTTTCCTTTTCGAACTTGCTGTGAAAACAAAGGACTGAACACCTTGTAAAAGGCCGCCTAAAATAATTTTATGACCATCCCTATCTCTGTGTCTATGGCGGCGATGCTTCTTTCTCAGTCCGACAGCGGGATGTTTTACACACACACACTGACACACACACACACACACACACACACACACACACACTATCACTGGCACACACAGACACACACACATTGGAGTGATGGCCTTGAGGTAACGCGTCCGCCTAGGAAGCAAGAGAATCTGAGCGCTGGTTCGAATCACGGCTCAGCCGCCGATATTTTCTCTCCCTCCACTAGACCTTGAGTGGTGGTCTGGACGCTAGTCATTCAGATGAGACGAAAAACCGAGGTCCCGTGTGCAGCATGCATTTAACGCACGTAAAAGAACCCACGGCAACAAAAGGGTTGTTCCTGGCTAAATTGTGTAGATAAATTGTTGTGATAAAAAGAAATACAAATACAAAAACAAATACAAATACACTAACACGGACACATAAGAAGCCCATACTCAAACTCCAACATTTATTCGAAGTATAAAATTCGCCATCCCAATAACACAAACACCCAAAACAGCCCCCAATTCCACTGAACTGAATTGAACACTGAGACCGAGAGACAGAAATACAGAGAAGAGGAAGAATAAGAAAAGAGAGAGAGAGAGGCAGAGAGAGGAGGGGCGAGACAGATATAGAAAGAGGGAGAGAAGGGGTGTGGATTGTACATTAGAATAAACACACAATAGTTAACATAAACACAAATAAACATAAAAAGAATCCAATTAAACCACACGAATCTTGACTATTGTTCACACACACACACACACACACACACACACACACACTCCATGAAAAAGTTAAACACTTCAAAAGATTTTTAAATTCAGGTTAAATATATACAGGGAGAGAGAGACAGACAGACATAAACAGAGAGTTAGGGAAGAAAGGAGACAGGGGTGGACTGAATATCAAATTAAGTCTCAATCCATGCACAGAAAAAGTGCTAAAATATCTTTAAGATCTACAAGAAGCACACAAGTCTTTCCACATAGTTCTCTTTGAGAGAGCGCGCACACACACACACACACAGACACACACACACACACACACACACACACACACACACACTTTGATAATTAAATCGTCCTGAATGGATAAAGAAGCTAACATTTCTGAAGTGTCAATGTCTTTCTCAGAATTCTCTTTTCCATAAAACATATAACATGAACGCAACCAGTCGTATCATTCTACAGTCAACGATTCTCCCTGTCTCTCTCCGCATCTTCACAAGTCATTGTTTCAGTCGTTCAGGTTGTTTGTGAAGAATTCTGAAAGTGGCAGAGAGTTGTGAAGAAAACATTAGCTCAAAAAATTGCGAGTACATCCCTGCGTACACACATTTGCTTACAAGTACATAGAGCAAAAATACGTACACAAAACATGGCATTCATGCAGACACAGACACGTACAGACAAAGACACATAATTATTTCCTTTCACTACACAATGACATTGTAGAAATAAACAAATATTCAAACGGAAAAGGTCATTCTCTTTCCGATGAGTTGATATTCCTTTCTCTCTTTCTTCCTTCGAAGGTTTTCTGGAGCAATTAATGGCAGCACAACACGGCATATTCTCACTTTCGCTTTCTCGCTCACTGAAGTTTGGCTAATAATGGCTGTCAAGCGCGAGGTGAGCCTCAGAATGGCTCAGTTTCAGTTTCACTTTCTCAAGGAGGCGTCACTGCGTTCGGACAAATAGAATGGCTCAGTCCACTCTATATACGACCGTGGTCTACACCCTCCCACAGAAAGCTCAAGCCAGACGGGCTGGCTATGTCGATTGCCAAAACAGTTGCTGTATGGAGAACTGAGCCTGGGCACGAACTACCTCCACTTCCAATGCAGCACCAACCCACATGCGTCGCACATGTAAGAGAACATTCCGGGCCCGGACTGGCTTCACCAGTCACATCCGGACCCACAGTCACAGACAATCCATCTGACGCTGAATGGTCATGTTCGACGCCGAAGAACGAACAGCATCAACAATACCATTATTTCTCTCTCTTTTTTAACATTTATTTCATTCTTTTGCTTTCCTCCTATTCTTTATTTCATCCTTCCTGGGTCGCGATGACAGGTCGCCCTGTGTTGTGTGATATAGTATGATTTGGTGTGAACAGGGACAGGTACACATGCGTCTGTCCCCAGACTGGAAGGACCTCATACACACACAGAGAGAGTTCATCGAGAGGGCATCGAGCCAGACAAACACAAGTCAAACTGTTGGGATTGGAAAAAGGAATATGAAATAAAAGGGAAGGCGGGTTGGTTGTTGGTGAAACGAAGGCCAACGAACAAGGGAGGGAAAAGAAGACAAAAGAGAGAATGCGGGGAGACACACACACACACACACACATATATATATATATATATATATATATATATATATATCTTCTCTCTACATATATACATATGCATATATATAGATCCAAACTCAGGTGTCCTTGTTTTCCAAAAAGTAATGGAAATAGCATGAAAACAGTCTTGGTTGAACTTCTAACCTTTCATACTGATTTGCATGTGGGGTGGAGCAGCGGTTTTTAAAAAAGCTCTCATTTATGTTCATGTTGGTCCAAATCTACCTCCAAAAGGATGGTTGGTGTGCACAGCAAGCGACAGCTGTTTCGCACAGTGTGGTGCTCTTCGGGCTCGCTACCCGCTCTTGACTGACCAGAGAGATATCGTATACTCAAGCAAAGAGAAACTCCCCTTAGCTCGGCAGGGACCTCTGTTTTTTTTTAAGGAAATGTATCTCAAAAACCAACGGAGGATTTTGGATGGGCGGTTTACGGTAGGGTGCTGAGTGTTTCAGGTGGAACGTCAGCGCTTCCTACCTGCCCTGGGTCCGTAGGAGGCCCTTGGAGCTGCTAGCTCATTGATTGACACTGGAGGAGTCCATTCAGGAATTTGCCACTGTGATCAAAAGGAAGTGGGACCAGGAGGGTCCAGTTGGAAAGCTTAGCCACCTAGAGGAACGGCTAAAAGAGGAACAGAAAATTTATTGGAATATTGACAATGTCTAATCATTAGAGTCTTTATTTCAAGATTTAGTTTTCTGAAAGAATGTGTGTGTGCCTGGAATGATTAGAGGTATTTTGTTATATTGAGTAATAATTATAAAGAGGGAACGTTATACCTAGTTTTGTCTGTCTATTGGTGCGCCTTCTGAGTGAATGGAGTGATGCGTGACCGTGGAGTATGACAGATAGATGGATAGATGGACAGACAGATAGATAGATACTTGAGTAAACAGAATAAGTATAGAAGCTTATAGATAATTCAGCTTGTGGTGACGTGAACAATGAAAGGCAAATAACGAAAATGTTCTATCTATCGATCTACCTGTGCAGTTCTATTTATATGAACACTGAACAAAAAAGACAAAGAACAAAAATATTATATATATATATACATACCTTTTCTTCTTCTCTACCCCCTCCCCCCAGCTCCGCCCCCTCCCCCCTCTCTCTCTCTTTCTCTCTCATATACACGAAAACAAGATAATTAGTACAACTAAATGACACATACAGTATAGACAATATTCTACCTATACAGAGAAGAAAAAAAAAACATTTAGAGAGAGAGAAAAACATTTAGTTCATGCCAATACTCAGCACCCAGGATGTGGAGTGTTGGCCATGTGGAGTGTTGGCCTAGAGGTAACGCGTCCGCCTAGGAAGCGAGAGAATCTGAGCGCACTGGTTCGAATCACGGTACAGTCGTCAATATTTTCTCCCCCTTCACTAGACCTAGAGTGGTGGTCTGGACGCTAGTCATTCGGATGAGACGATAAACCGAGGCCCCGTGTGCAGCATGCACTTAGCGCACGTAAAAGAACCCACAGCAACAAGAGGGTTGTCCCTGGCAAAAATATGTAGAAAAATCCGCTTCGATAGGAAACACAAATAAAACTGTACGCAGGAAAAAAAAAAAAAAAAAATGGGTGGCGCTCTCATCTCAGTGTAGCGACGCGCTCTCCCTGTGGAGAGCAGCCCGAATTTCGCACAGAGAAATCTGCTGTGACAAAAAAGAGAAATGCAATACGGCAATACACTGAAATGCAATGGAAGGAGATTTGGCTACATTTCTATATTCACGTTGTTGTCTGTGATCGACTGGACTGCAAGCCTCATTTTTGTCACATATATAGCACATATATTGAAGCTCATGTCATTATTGCAAATATCGAAGTTTGTGTTGTACATGTATCGATTATTCTTTTAATTTAAGACAGACAAAACAAAGGGAAGACAACCACGCACACTCACAGGAAGGGAAAGAGAAAGGAAGGGACTCAGAAAGAGGGGGAGACAGCGAGAAAGAGCGAGAGAGAAAAGGAGAGAGAGAGGGGGTATATTACAAGAATAATTACATACTGTCATGTTAAAAATAATAATGATGATAACAATTCCTTATAAAAAAATAAATAAATAAAAAAAGGAGGGTAGGTGGGCGGGGGGCTGGGAGAGCCACAGTGCATCTACATAATCTATAAGTAAAAATATGTTAACAATGATGGCCAAAAAGTGATGGGAATCTGTAATGAAGTCTTTTTTTTTGTACCAAAAATAACGAGCTCTTCACATAATTTGAATATTGAACTATGCTGACATTTTTCGTACAGCATCGTTTCAGGATACTGCCATAACAGATGCTGGATATCCTGACTGTCTTGATTACAAAGTGCACACATGGGATATTCAACAATCTTACAGCAGTGCAAATACTTTCGAGTAGGTAAAAGCCTGTGTATGACTCTTGTTTGAAACCATTTTAACTGAACATTCTTGCACTGTCGAAAAATCGGAAAAGGTATTGTTCCATTTGATTACAGCTGTTGGCAACACGTCTGATTTCAAGAATACGGACTGAATGTGTGAATGTTTTTAATACCATTACTAATAGTGAACCAAATCTATTCAGTTTTCAGTTTCAGTAGCTCAAAGAGGCGTCACTGCGTTCGGACAAATCCATATACGCTACACCACATCTGCCAAGCAGATGCCTGACCAGCAGCGTAACCCAACGCGCTTAGTCAGGCCTTGAGAAAGAAAAAAAAAGAATAAATAAATAAATAAATAAATAAAAATAAAATAAAGGTGAATAAATAATAGATAAGCTTACATAAATAAATAAATAATGATTATAATATAAAAAGGTAGTAGTAATAATAATAATAATAAAATAACAATAATAATAATAAATAAATAAATAAGACAACAATGATGATAAATAAGCAAATAAATGTAAAACATGAAGACACACATTCACACATACACCCACACATGCATAACAGGTATGCACCAAGCATGCAGTTTCACAGATATGAAAGCACAGTCAAATACATATAAACGTACATGAGCTCCAACACATACACACACACACACACACACACACACACACACATTACCCTGCACCTCCTCTACCCCCCTCCTCCACACACTCATTTCTAGTCTACGTATCGCAGTTTCCACGGCACACACACACACACACACACACACACACACACACACAGACGAACACTTACTTGTACAAGCACACACACATACGCCCATATCTCCCACCTCCAACCCCCCACACATATATACAAAGATATATATATATATATATACGTTCCAATATCCTGTTGCTTCCACAATGTAGGCATGCATACACTCACATACCTCATCCTCTACCCCACCTCCCCCCGCACCCGCACCTCCCCCTCACACACACACACACACACACACACACACACACACACACACACACACAGGTGCGAAGAACTCTCCTGACACTTGTGTACACTTACACTCTCGCGCATGCACAAACGCACTCAAAAACACAGACCCACACATGCACACAAACACACACATACACACACGCACAGAGGCTGCCACTGATTGGCCGCAAGAGGGATGGGAAAAGATCTCTGATGCCAAGAAAGTGGCGTCTAGTGTGTTGCTCAGTCTATTGTATTTGGAAAAGCCCACAGAGACTCTGTTCCGTTTTGAAGAAATTTGCGCAATGTTGGTTTGGAAATGATGCCGATATTTGTTTGATTTGCAAAACATCGTGCTCTACCTTTCATGTTAGACTTAATGCCGCTCCCTCTCTCTGCTTTTATTTCTTTCAGGCGATCGATGGTGTGATGGCCTTGTACCTGTTCCTTTTGATATTCTTTGACTTTTCTGAGGATTTCCGATTTTCCTAGATGTAGGCCGCTCGTTGGTGTTGCGTTACCAGCAAGTCTGTCAGCTCGCTCATTTCCCTTAACACCTGCATGTCCCGGGCAGTATGACCATGTGAGTTTTTTTATCTGAAAGTTGCGCATTGCTTTATGCCACTCTGGGCTTCCCATTCCGTTTTCAATTTTCTGAATGAGGTTCACTGAGGCGGTTAGAATCATGGCATGTTGGTTTCCGGGCGTATGGATGGACGATAGCCACTGGAGGGCATGTGTCACAACTTCAACTTCCATCGTCAGGCTGGAGGTTGTGACTTTGTAGGCATCATTCTCTTCCCTGACTGTTTTTCCATTTTGTTTCGCAGTGAATCCCCAACCGGATTGGTCTTTGGTGACTGAGCCATCTTTGTATATGATGATGTCCTCTTCTTTACTGTTTTCTTCTATGAGTAGCTTCACTACTGCATCAGTTTTGCCCTCTGGCCATTCCCGACAATGTCTTCCTGGAGTGGGTGAAATGGCTGTGTTGAATAGATGGTTGAGGGTTTCGGGGTTTTTCTCCCATTCTTTTGTTCCTTTCAGGTCTTGTAGTCGGCATACTAGCTGGATTGTGTCTTCTGCTTGCCCCATCCATGATCTTCCTCGTCCTAGACGGCTGCCTTTTGGTTCTTTGACTGCGTCATGCAGTGGGTTTTGAGGGTTTCCTAATGCTGTGAAGTAGGTCTTGACCTGTTCTAACTTGTTTCTGGCCTGCACTGAAGGAAGGTCAAGCAGGTATCGCATGGTTTCTGTGGGCGTGTCTTTTGTTGTTCCAAGGATCAGCCTCATAGCTTCATTTTGAACTCTTTCTAATTTTAGGAGGTTGCTTTGAGACGGTGTTGTTAGCCCAAGTCCGTAGTCGATCACACTGAGGACGAGTGATTGGTATAGCAGGAAGAGGTGGCGTTGTTCAATACCTTTGGTTGCCATTGCTTTTAAGACTGAAAGGCCCTTTTTGCATTTGAGAACAGTATTTTCCGTATGTTTTCTGAAGGTCAGCATCCTGTCGAAGTGTATTCCTAGGTAGCGTAGGCATTCAGTTTTCTCAATCTGAATCCCATCGAATGACACAGAAGGTGGTGATTTGCTCGCGGTTCTGTTGTTGAGGGTGCAAAGCAACGTTTGGGCTTTCGCTGGATTGATGGAAAATCCTGTGTCTTTGCACCATTGAGAAATATTGTTTAGTTGTTTCTGGACGGCTTTAGTTCTTTCCTGAGCATCTTTCGAAGTTTTGAAGACCAGGCCATCATCCGCAAGAGTAAGCACCCGAGCTATTCCATTGTTGTTTAAGTCTGCAAGGCCCTTCGTGTAGACATTGTAGAGGGCAGGAGAGAGCGGAGACCCTTGTGGCAGTCCCATGGATAGTTTAGAAGGTGCAGACATCCAATTTCCAAGGCGTAGGACGACGGTTCTTTCCTGAAGTGCTGCTGCTATCCATCTTGTCAGTGTCAAACTTACTCCATACCTTAGTAGCAGCTCCATGAGGTGCGCAAACTGGACTTTACTGTAGGCATCTTCAAGGTCGATTGCTACTGTTAGTGTTTCTTCTTTTCTTTGAAATCCTTCATACACCTCATATGCAAAAGCAGCTGCATTTTCCCATGTGGACTTGCCTGTTCTGTACCCACCTTGATTTGAAGGGAGAATATGCCTGTGTTCAAGATCCCTTGCAAGTTTCCTGGCTATCATGAGTTCCATGAGCATTCCAGCAATGTTTTGCATGGGTAGGAGCCGGTATCTGCTTACCTGATGATGGTCCTTTCCTGGTTTTGGTATGGGTTTTAAGAAGCTGTGTGTCCAGTCCTCCGGCACATGTCCACTGTGGAAACTGTTTTGATATAGATTGAAAAGTTTGCTTCTGTCTTCTTCCGATAGTTCCTTGATGTCCAAGTAGCGAACTTTGTCTGGGCCAGGAGCTGATTCTTTCTTGCATTTAGCTATTGCTTCGTTTAGATCATCTATTGTCTAGTCATCATCAGGTCCAGTCTGCATAAGGGTTTGGTTTAACTCCTCAACATATTTCTTTTTCTCATCTAAGTTTCTTTGATCGCTCTGTTGTATGAAACGTTTGAGCAGGGCAGATCCTTTTACACCAAATCTAAGGTTCAAGAATACGATAATGCCTCATAATTTTCATTTGTGATGACGATATGCATGAACCGATCTCTCCATTAAAAGACCGTCATGTACTTTCCTAGTTATAAATTTACGCGTGCGGAACTCTGCGGCCTGTCTGTGTGTACATCAACGTGCGTGTGTGTGTGTGTGTGTGTGTGTGTGTGTGTGTGTGTTGGAGAAAAAGGATTATTACATTTATAGAGTGTGCATACGTGTGTGTTCGCGCGCGCGTGCGTGCCTCTGTATGTGTGTATATATGTTTGTGTGTGTGTGTGTGCGCGCGCGCGTGCGAGCGTACGTGCGTGTGTGTGTATGCGTGTGTGTGATTTTCACTTTGTCTATTCACTTGAAGTGTTATTAGACGGAAAGAAGCGAAGTCGTGGATGAAAGAAAGGGAATGCTTGTGAATATTAGTATAAGAAAGTGTTAATGCGTGCATTAGAGGAAATGAATATGTCTATTGTAAGAAATAAAATATTTAAAGAGATGGTGGTGTGTAATGAATGAGGTGTCATAGGTGGGAAAATATGTGTATGCATATCAACAAGTATTAACTTACAACAATGTAAATATAATAACGACATTATTGATAATACAGCGAAGGAGGATACCAACTGGACTGGAGTTTAAAATTTCCGAAAAAATTCTAAGCAATGAATAATCATTCAAAATATTTCTAATGGTTAATGGAGCACTGGTAGAGTCCATGTATCAACCAGCTAGCTCACAGAACGCCAGTCTCCCCACCGCCCCTCCCCCCCCCCCCCCCCTCCAACTCCCCGCCCCACCCCGCCCCGCCCCCCCCTCCACCTGCAATCAAGATAGATGACACGGAGATCAAGTCAGTCAAGTTTTGCTACCTGGGCAGCACCCTATGCAGCAACAGAGACCTTGATGCAGAAGTGACGCTGCGCATCACCAAGGCCAGCTCCGCCTTTGGCAGACTCAACGAAAGGCTGTGGAACAACAAAGGCATCAGGCTCAGCACCAAAATCAAAACCTACAGAGCTGTTGTGCTGACCACCTTGTTGTACTGCTGTGAAACATGGACGACGTATCGCCGTCACATTCAACAACTTGAGCAGTTTCACCAGAGATGCCTACGAAAGATCCTCGGCATAAAGTGGCAAGACAGGGTCTCCAACCTCCAGGTCCTAGAGAGGAGCGGCCTGCCCAGCATCGAAAGCCTGCTGATCCAGTGTCAGCTACACTGGACAGGACACGCTGTCCGCCTGACAGACAGCAAGATCCCGAAGATGCTTTTGTATGACCTGCTGAAGGAAGGCCACCGCGAACTTGGAAAATCCTGCAAGCGCTTCAAGGTCACCTTGAAGACAAACCTCAAAGCCTGTGACATAGACATCGGTTCCTGGGAAACTGATGCCCTTGACCGCTCTCACTGGAGGATGCTAGTGGCATAAAGACGTTGGAAAACAAGAGAACGGTGGCCATTAAGGAGAAGCGGGAGCGAAGGTAGCAGGGCTCAACTTCTGGAGACGTTTTCCCTTGCAACACCTGTAGGAAGTGCTGTGCATCCAGAATCGACCTCTTCTCCCATTTGAGGACACACACCGACAGATAAGCCTGCCTGCCTACTCATCCGTCGGTCCGACGGGAGACTCCATCATATATATGTATGTATGTATGTATGTATATATATATATATATATATATATATATATATATATATATATATATATATATATATATAATAAAACAAAGTTGAAAACCAACACCTGTTTTGTAAAACAAAAAATGAAAATCTGAATTTTCGCTGCCACCCGGCAGCTTGGTCAGAGTCTATAACAGGTGACGTAATGCTATTTTTTACGTCGTCTTTCTGACCTTACATGACGTCTTCCACTACGTAAAGATATCATGTTCTAAATATTCCTTCAATTGTCTATGTACACATCTCTCTTTCTCACTCTCACACTCTGTATCTCAGTGATCGTGTGTAACCACTACCACGACAAACTAGACTGGTAACTCCACGAATTAGAGTCCACAATGAAAACCCATGAATGTCGCTTCTCAAGTTCAGTCCAACAAAAACTGTCCCAATGTTCATATCCAGAACAATTCTCTTCTTTTCAGCTCCTCCACTTTGTTGACCTTGTGTGTGTCTGTGTGTGTGTGTGTGTGAAATAAAACAGAAGTAAGAAAATAGAGTAAGTATATGTTGTGCTATCACAAAGTTGAACAAGACCAATTGAAATTTTCACTGAAAAATTCGTCTGCTATTTTGACGGAGTTCTTGACTGTCTTTCATTGTCGAAAAGAAATTTGTTTCACAACAGAAAACGCTGATATTAACTAAAATCATGAAACCTGTCATTCAAATACTTACTAAAATAAGTAATGTAAAGTTGGTTTTCAATCCCCACGTAAAAGTAGAGAACGTGATCTTTTATTTGATATGTCTTTTAAGTCGATTGGTTTTAGGGAGCAATGTCGGTAACCTTTGTGTTTACACGGTATTGGTTATATTGATTATTTAAATATATAAGCAATTCATTAAATCGATTTTGGATCTATTACCTATACTACTGAAGCATTAATTAAGGGGCGCCGTTTGTGTGTGTGTGTTGGAGTAAAAGGCTTATTATAACTTGAAATTAGTGTGCGTGTGCGCACATGTGAGTTTGTGTGTCCATGTGTGTGTGTGTGTTTGAGAGAGATATTTTAAATGCTAGTTCTGTGCACAATGCTGTTTACCTCAGTAGTTCACCAGAACACCACAATTACACTGGGCCGCCTGTTCCATATTACATCGTCGTGAAAATGAATCTGCATGTTTGTATTGCTCCCAACACTGACAGAACTTCCAAAAGTTAGGCCATGTTTCAGATGTTGCCGTAAATATGTACAGTGGATTGGCAAGGAGTTTCGAGTGACTGTGTTTGGCTGCAAGGCTCGGAAACGGGAACAATGGATTGCTGTGACATGTACCGAAGTCGGGAAAATGTGCTTTTGAGTTTTCGTGGCCTGGTAAAAAGTACTGTAATGTTTTGTACTGATTACATCAAACTAATATTTCGTATTGATCGCATGTGTTTATCACAATGGTGTTTAGTATTGACTGCGTGTACTGTATCACACTAATAATTATTGTACACTTCAGTCACGACCTGCGTGAAATTCGGGCTGCTCTCCCTCAGCAGAGAACGCTTCGTCATAATCCGATCTCATGGTTTTTGTTCTTTATTTTTTCATTGTTGTTTTTTGTTTTTGTTGTTGTTTTGTTGTTTTATTTTGCTTTTTGTTGTTTTTTTGTTTTCTGTGTGTGTGTGTGTGTGTGTGTGTGTGTGTGTGTGTGTGTTGTTGTTGTTGTTGTTGTTGTTGTTGTTTTGGTGTTGTTTTTTTCCAATTCCTTTCAATTCATTTCATCTTCTGGTCTGTAAACACACACACACACACACACACACACACACATATATATATATATATATATATATATATATATATATATATATATATATATCATTGCACTGTGAACAACTTGTGTCAATGTGCATGCTGCTGCACATGGGACATTTGTTTATCGTCTCACCTGAACCGCAAAAGAGCCTGTGGAACGAGGAGTAATAATCCCAGTTATTGCTAGAGTCAACCCGGTTCCTAAACCACAAGTACGCCGCCCCGCTCATAATATGACTATGCATGTGGGTATGTGCACATTATCTGAAACTAACCTATTTAGAATTATCCATGCCCTTACCTCTAGCTGTGCAGGGTATCTGTACAAGGCTGAAGTGAAGCACACTCTTAGGGCTGTTGCACGTAGACAATACCTTGAGTTCAATGTAGCGTGGTTTATGGCCTGACTTAACAACCAGTCGGCTATACACAGGCAGCTTGTTAGCCGTTTCAGTCCATGTCCAACTTCAAGTGAAGAAGAAAAAAAGTTCCTTTTCCTGATCCCCCCAAAACCCACCCAGCAGCCACCCTATCCCCTCACCCTCTCTGTTTTTTCTTCGGTTTTATATTTGATTATTTTTCTCAGCAAATATTAAATAATAGTTTTTTTTCCAATATTTCTAAGTCCAAAATCACCAACAAAAAGTATACTACAAAGGAACCAACAGCAAATCCGGGACTATTCATCCCACCGCGCGGTGTACTCAGTGGTTTTTCAGTTCACACGAAATTCATGACTTTTGACACATGTCATTACTTAAAGAAGCGAAGAAATTTACACATAGTAAGAAGGGTAAATTGGGTGCGGGGGAGAGTAGAAAGTTCAGTTATCCTATAAATCACTGCAACCAATTTATTTAGATTTCCAATGAAACACTGATTTGAATTCATTTATTTCTGGTTCCATTTTGTTGTCACGAAAAACAGGCACTCCTCAGTTTCTCGTGATATTCTAAACACTTATTCTATGTGTTTATGTTTCCTCTATAAGTTGAACACAATAATTATACTTTCTATTCTAATGGCATGAGTGGACTTACCCGCCTCTCCCAACTTTCCAGGCCGCCCATCCCGTTACATTCATATCTGGAAATGCACCCTGATACCTCTCTGACATCTTTCAAATCTATGCACTCTCCCGTTCTCTTCGCTCTGCTGCCGATAACAGAACCTTCCGCGTCCCAAAATACAAAAGAGAACAGCAAGGTGGTCAACCCTTTTCATCGTCTGCTGTTCAGTTATGGAACTCTTTGCCTCACCACGTCCGTCACAGCCCCTCACTGCCTTCCTTTAAGTCTAAGCTCAAGACTTTGCTCTTCCAGCAGCATTTCCTCCAGACCTTCTCTCATACATGAAAGTAGTTAGCTGATTGTGTAGTCTGTATATTTATGACGCTGTAGTATGTGTGCGTCGAATGTGTGGATGCATGCATTCATGTGCATGCATGTATGTATTTATCCATGGATGTATGCATGGATGAATGTATGTATGTATGTACGTATTTTTGTACGTCCGAGTTTGTATGCGCATGTATATTATGTTTATTGTGCAGGATTCTGAGTTGAGGACTGAGTGTGTTTCGTATGCGTGTGTGCGTGGATTGTAAAGCGCTTTGTGCAATGAGGAAAGCGCTGATAAATGTCCAGTTATTATCATTATTATTATACTGACCTAGTTTAAAAATATAAACAAACAGATCATACAAACGAAAATGCACCCACATAGTCAGCAGTGAATGCTGGGTGCCAAATTTTCTACAGAACAATCTGAACTGGAAATGGAGATTTCAGCAGAACGGAGCGAACATAGCAAAAAAACTACAAAATGCATCAACACGCATGAACCCACTATTGCTACTGTTACCGCTGCACAATTATACAACTACTACTAAACAAATTCATGCCATGAACTCGACTACGAGTAAAATAACCGGAAATTATTGAATGCATGAAGGAATGATTAAATCTGCCATTACAAACAAGAGTGAGAACTGTTGTCCAATACAATCCCCACTAAAATGATAAACCATACGAATACAGCTATCCTGCTGTGACATATTAACCATGCCACGAGCTCGACCATTTCAAACTTACATGAAAATTACTGAGTTGTATCAGCAATCTATGCAAATTGCGACAATCTACCTGAGAACGAACTGTTCATTGTCTCACAGGACTAAAGGGCCAGTGGCCAGTGGTCGGTGCTTGACCAGCGTGATATAAATCGTTAATCGGCCATCATTCATCTTTATGTCCCTCCCGCCCCATCGACAACCATGCAGACTTCACACGTGTATATTGTATATCGATTCCCAATATGAGCCTCATTCCTCGCTGCTACTTCTCTCTGCACTCTTCGTCGCTACCTGTGAAACATACGCTCGCATACACACATCGTATGGTTATGTATACGTGAAAAGACGTTAAATGGACACACCGCTACAACTGTCTCCGTGAACACGAATGGAAAAGCCAGAAAAATGGGGGAAAGAAAATGACAGATAAATGCCGCATAATTAAAGAATGAGAGGATTCAGTATATGTTTGTTCGTCAGCACAAATGTGTGTGTGTGTGTGTGTGTGTGTGTGTGTGTGTGTGTGTCTGTGTGTCTGTGTGTGTGTGTGTGTGTGTGTGTGTGTGTGTGTGTCTGAGAGTGTGTATGTGTCTGTCTGTCTTTCTGTCTGTGTCTCTGTATGTGCTGGGCCGTGCGCATGCCCGTCTGTCCCCTATCTATTCAGTCCTTGTCTTCAGTTTCCCAAACTTTGTATCAATTTACTTACATGTATTCATTGTTTTTTGGTGTGTGTTTTTTTCTTTGTGAAATAAGAGCAATGCATGCGTGTGAATGGTAAGTGCTTTGATTGTCTGCGCTATATAAATAGCATCATTATTATCATTATCATTACTATCATTATCATTATGTGACTGTGAACAAAACGAAAGAAAAGCCAACAACAAAACGTCACACACACGCACACGCACACACACACACATTAACAACCCCCAGCTGTATTGATTAGTGAACGGTGTGCACGTACTATGCACCCTGTCCCCTCCCCATCCCTCTCTGGACTCATGGCCCCCCTCCCCCATTCTCTTACATCAGGTGGCCATTCAAGCTTTCTAAACACGAACCCCCTTCTTGGTGTTCGTTCTCTCTCTCTCTCTCTCTCTCTCTCTCTCTTTACTAAGCGCGCGCGGGGCGTGAGAGAGAGAGAGAGAGAAGGGAGGGGGGCGGAGGGGGGAGGAGGGAGAGGGGGGAGGCTGAATGACGAAGATCACAGACAAGTCCGGTGCGCTCTCGCTCTCTCTTTCTCTCTCATGTGTTTGCTATGACATCATTCTATGGAAGAAACTTATTAATTTTCTTCTTGAGACTGTCACCTGAACACACACACACACACACACACACTCACACACACACACACATGGGTAAAGACTGTCTCAGTTCTCAGTACCTTTTTTCTTCTTTTTTTTTTTAAGGTATAGGCTCATTATGTGTAAGTGTGGGCTTGGGGGCCTGGGCCAGTGCGGGGGGGACGTGGGAGTATTTATTACATGTTTTACTCAATCCGCGATTAGAACTGCGGATCAACATTATTCATCTGTCCACACAAAGGAAATGAAACTGATTCAGCTTATATGTGTATATTACTATCATGGTAATATTCCTATCCTGCCGGGCTGTAACAGGACTATAGTAGATCTCTCATAAATAATCAACTGGCGCTGCAGGCCAGTGCGACGGACTTTCAGTCCTTCAACTGTTAGTGTGATATTAGTGTGCTATATGCTGTACCATTATGGAATAGACGTTGTTTTTTTTGTTTTCTCTCTGTGTGTGTGTGTGTGTGTGTGTGTGTGTGTGCGTGTTACTGTTTGATTGTAGTATCTTTTACATTTTGCCTGATGTTTCGATAAGTGAAAGCTGTCATTCAGTGATTATGTTTGTACTGCACCCTATCACACACTCTCCAACAATCACTGCACCTCACCAGCACGTTAGCACCCGCTGTGAACATTGCAGGCATGGTGTTGTACGGAAAGACCTGGTCGGCTTGTCTTCCCTGCTTTCTGTTCAAGCGGAACGAAGAGGAACGGGAACTGACAACGATCGGCAACTTATATTTGTTGGAGAAAAAAAAAAACAACCTCCGAGGAGACGGAATGGAATGGTGAGACAACAATGTTCTGTGTATGTGTGGGTGTCAAACTGTTTTCAGCTAAATGTTTGTCTGAACTTTCATTCGTTTTCGTTAAAAATACCCGAGTTGACTTAAGATTTCCGCTTTGTAACTGTATTTGTATTTCTTTTTATCACAAAAGATTTCTCTGTGTGAAAGTCGGGCTGCTCTCCCCAGGGAGAGCGCGTCGCTATACTACAGCGCCATCCTAGTCTCTTTTTTTTCTGCGTGCAGTTTTATTTGTTTTTCCTATCGAAGTGGATTTTTCTACAGAATTTTGCCAGTAACAACCCTTTTGTTGCCGTGGGTTCTTTTACGTGCGCTAAGTGCATGCTGCACACGGGACCTCGGTTTATCGTCTCATCCGAATGACTAGCGTTTAGACCACCACTCAAGGTCCGCTAGTGGAGGCCGGGTAGAAAATATCGGCGGCTGAGCCGTGATTCGAACCAGCGCGCTCAGATTTTCTCGCTTCCTAGGCGAATGCGTTACCTCTATGCCATCACTCCACTCAACGCTTTAACCCACAGTTCATATTTCGATAATGTTAAGATTCCCTCACCATCTATCCTGCTCAACATGTTCGTTGCTTTTCCCCACAAACCATTACCTCCAATGCCCTTTCTCTTCCCTCTCTCACTCTGTCTCTCACCTGATGCTGAATTCAGCGAACAGTTTCCTCCACTCCACGTTATCGTCCAGATCGCTGCCCAGTGTGCCAGCATCGAACTCCGGTTCATCGGTGACACTGGGCGCCTCCATGCACAAGTTTCTCTTGGGGTCACTTTTCTCTGGCAGCTTCTCACAGGCCAGCATGTTGGGCCAGGCGAAACTGAATCTCTGCAGAATGGGTTCACATTTGGACTTCACTTCCAGACACATGGATCTACAGGCTGTGATGATCAGAGTCTCGTCCACCATTTCCGTACACATAGGGGCGTAGAGAGAACAGAGGAAAAACTTCAGAAAACGGGAACAGCCGATCTGTACCAGAGGGATGAACTCGTGCACTTGGATGGCGGCATCCTTCTGGTTGGAGTGTCCCACCAGGTTAGGCATCCGTGTCATGTTGTACCTCATGTTGAGACACATGGGGATGGTGACAGGCTCGCACTTCCCCATCATGTGCGGTCTATCCAGCGTTAGGCCTGACACACCCGTCACCGTAACCAATAGGGCACACACTAACACAAACTTTCCACTCTGCATGGTCCGCAGTACTCCACCCGCACACTGTACCCGATCACTGAACTCACCGCGGAGCCAACTACTGTCACAGCACTCTGCAGGGTCAAAACCCATTCACCTCACGCGCTTCTTTCCACCCCCAGCGCTACAACTTCTGAAGCCGCGATCGCCGTTTGCTTGGCATGACCGCAATGTGTGCAAACACAGGCTAAACTCACCGCCACGCCACTACTACACGAATCGTAGGCTTCGCTCAGTGTGCCTGGGTGTGTGTGAGTGCCGGATAAAAATACTGAAAGCGTGGCGGTCCGCAACAGAAGAAAGAATTTCCATGAGCGTCAGTCGTTCTCTTGTCACTGGCAGCCGACTGTGAACGCTGAAGAGAGACTGCTGTCAACACGGGAAGTCAGGACCTGGAGGCGAACGAGTGATCCAAGTCTTGTCTTGCTGTCGCTCTCCTTGATTTCGCCCCGACTCGGGGCACCATCAAACTTCCTACGCTTGCAGACGACAAGTTTTATTACTTTTAAAATTCGATTTGCGCCTTGTAACAATTACATGTGTAGTATGCACAAAAATAAGTTAAACACACAATTATCTAAAACATTGTTTAGGTATCTTACATGAGAAAAGCCTGTGTGTTTCACAATTCATAAAGCACTATTTTGTTTCGCGTTGGAATATCAGCCGAACTCACGGGAGGTGGGAAAGTAGGCGGTCTCTTGAGTGGCAAGTCGCCAGCAGGAGCGCTCTTTGCCTGTCAGTCACCTGCCGCTCACAGCTTGAAACGGACGTGATCTATTGAAATTAGGCCCCGCCCTTTTCTGCCACTCATGTGGCGCGTGTGCTAATCGCGCTTTGAAGTTGCGGGTTGGTAAGGACTTTCGAAATACTCCACTGTTCAACGGTGTTTATTGACGCTAGTTACCAGACAACTGGTGGCTACTGCTTGAGTCAATTCCTTCAGTGGCAGCTTGCAGACGGCTTGAAGTTGTTTGCCTTCAGGCAGAGGAACACATCATTAGACCGGCTGTATGTTCCAGCCCGGCTCCACTTGGACGGTAACGTCAGTCAACACTACACTGCCCACTCATATCTTCATGATCATTCACACTGGCATTGGGATAGTTTGATGTTAACCCCCACCCCCACCCCCCGCCCCCCTCCCGCACCTCTCTCTCTCTCTCTCTCTCTCTCTCTCCGTCTCTCTCTCTCCCTTAATATAGTGAAACACGCACATTCAGTTCACACGTGCGCGTGCGCAATGAACACCGGCACCAGCGGCATTAGTATACACACACTGACACTCACTGCACACACTCACACACACACACACACACACACAGTGTATCGTCCTGATATATATTTTACGTGTTCTCAGTACAAACGACTTAACTTCGAAGTAAGCTACCACAAGAACTGAAACTCTTGAAGAGTTGTCAAAGTTTATCATGTGCAGCAGTCCCGCAACATACCTCTTCCCCACCCCCATCCTACCCCCTCTTTCTCTCTTTCTGGCGTGTGCAAGCCGTGCGTGCGTGTGTGTGTGTGTGTGTGTGTGTGTGTCAGTGTGTGTGTGTGTGTGTGTGTGTGTGTGTGTGTGTGTGTGCAGTTATGTGGATGTGGAAGATTTCTTTCTTACCGTTATTGTTTTAAGACTTTGGTTTGTTGACATACTGATTGTGTAAGTAATGGACTGAGAAGTGAGCCATTATCACACAGGCATAACATACAGGTCTACTTGTTAACAATGATGCTGACAGGAACGTTAAGGTGTGACGTGAGCTGTTGAAATGCAATCTGAAGATACTGGCGAACAGTGCATTGCTGTCGACATGGGGCAAGTATGCTTACCTGTAGCCTGCACCCAGTTGTAGGTGGCCACACAACACAACATGGAGTGTTCCCATAACCCGTTAATTCTGACCATTAGTTGGCAAGTACCAGTGATGAATGAATACAATATCTTGTTCATGCAGGGAGAATCCACCCACACATGACATTGTATGACAAGATGCGGGTCTTGGTTGGGCGAAGGTTGCCTTGTTCGAGGTAGTGAGTCCTCATCGACAGTGTGGTGTCAGTGCAGACAGACCTGTCCTTACGGTGTCATCCCGATTCATCTGTTCCCGATTCACCTGTCACTAAATTGGTGATTCCGATTCGCCAATTCCCGTTACGCCTATGTACTCATTTGCTATGTGCGCGCTTTCGCGTGCGCAAGTGAGTGTTAAATACAATCTCTTTCTTCATTGCTGGCCTGGTGTTACAGGCCAAACTCCATACTTGGCTAGTTTATAGCCCGGGTATAAAGAAGTCAAGGCTACTTTAACCCCGGGCTTTATCAAACCAGTCTCAGTAGGCCTCAGTAACCCTCCTGGCCGGAATTTTCCCCCTGTGTACACTTTGCATACGCAATTGGTCTGTATCGCATTGATGTTTACATTACCTATGAAAGTTTCAAGTTTTATTTATCATTTTACTTCTATTAGAGCATGTAGGATTACTATCTAATGATAATTCCATGCCCAAAAATAAGACACAAACATGTTTCAAACTACAATTAGTATTTGAAATAAACAACTTTTGTTGCAAATTTGATAAACTTACTTATAGCTAACAAAGCTTTTCTGCTTTCTTTGAACAATTTTTGGGGAAAAAAAATGAAAACTGACTTTGGAGAGAAATATTTTTAAAGTAAGTATTTATTCCGGAAGTCATTATACTTCGGACATTTCATTATGAAATGGAACTCATCCCCAGTCACAGCCATATTACAAACCTTACATAACCGTAACTCCCGTGGTGTGTCACTACGTCCCCCACTACGTCCCCGTATTTCAATTTCAAACTTATGATTACTAAGCATATCTTAATCACGGGCAATCAACTTATATCAGAGCAATTTTAGGTCTCAAGGAACAAACTTCACATTCAAATATAATATCACTTATAACAGGTGTTCCATATCGAAATTTTCCAATAGTAGTCAGTTTTTATCCAAGCAATAAGTACACTGATTGCTTTGAAATGTTCCCACTTTGAATAAAGCCCATTGGTAGGGTGAAAGTTGTGTAAAGAAAAAAAAAGTCTTTTTTTAAACTGACAGTTCACTTAACCTACGTTCTAAGATTGTAATTGTTGGCAACATTCACAATCTTCAAATATCAATGTTTTTTCAGGGAAAAAGAGAAGGGTATAAAATAGCCCAGGGGATGTATACTGTTTCTACATCATTTTCCCGGAATGACTTTTATCGTGAAATAAAATAAACCGAAAAAGAATTGGCCATGCCATAATTTTATCATTTTCTCATAATGGGAGCCCACTGTGGTTTACGCACGCTCTTTACCTTTTGAAGTGCCGTGAGCAGAACAAGGAGCTCCACATGGTCTTTGTAGACCTGACTAAGGCCTTCGACACGGTGAACCGCCGTGGTCTGTGGAAGATCCTCCTAAAATTCGGCTGCCCAGAGAGCAGGCGCTTTGGACTCACCATCAGCCTCAGCAAGACCGAGTCCATGTACCAACCAGCAGAGGCATTCATCAAGAGTTAGTCTTTCATGGACAAAAGAACTTTCAGAAATTCGTTGAACCTGTTGGACATTCTTTTTAACCATGGTTTAAAAAGGCACTGTTTTGTAATGTCGCGAAAGTGTGTGATGAACAAAAATATGGTATGTTGAAGCGTCAAATTTGACTAAGATTAGGTTTGTTGAGCTTCATACTATATCACCCAGCCTTCTTCTATCAAGAGTGACCTGCTAAAGTGCACCCAAGAGCTTCATATTATATCATTCAGCCCTCTACTATCAAGAATGACCTGCTACAATGTACCCGAGCAGACGTTCTATTACTGACCCAAAGTCCACAATTTCAAGTATTGTGTTGCCGCATTTTACAACAACGTTTTACTTGGTAAACAAAACATCATCATTAATGGTTTATGCGTCCATACTCCCCACATACATCAGTAGAGGTTTTTCTGGGTTTTTTTTTTTTTTTAATAACATCTGCATTATAGTTTGGTCAGTTTTTCTGTCCGCAATTACCTGTCTACAATTACCAGTGTCCCATAACGTTAGTTACGGTTTAAGAATCCAGACAATGTTGAAAAAAGAAAAGAAAAAAAAAAGAACCCCACCAGTTCACTTCTTTGGCAGTTGAGAAAGGTGTGGCCTACACAAATAGCACAGTTTAGAGTTCATTGCGAAACAAACTCCAATTATTCCTTTCGAATTGCTGAAAATATCACTGCGTTGTTCATGTGCACTACCAAACTGTGCCGTCTTTCATTCTTGCTATAAGAACCTCTTTCTTGTACTTCGCATATAATAATCGTGAACTGTTGTATTTTTTCTCCCCTCCATTTTTGGAGACTTCAAAATGCCCATTTCCGTCCTCGGAGAGTTCCTTTGCACTTGGTGAGTCTTTGAGGAACTATCCCAGATGAAGTATTTTCCAGAGCTTCCAACACTGAGGTGCACTCTGATGGCACGATCCTGTTTACCGGCCACAAAGGCTTCAGTGGAGCCCCTGGTGCAGATGCCCAACTGAACGATGATGTCTCAAACGCCTGTTCCTCTCATGAGTTTTCTCAGAGTACGAAGAGAACAAGTAAAGTGAAACGCACCCAGACATACTGCATTGTTTTGGGACTGTTCATTTTGCCATCAGTGCTTTCTTTGCATCTGCAAAGTCAAACGTGACAAAGGCATACTCCTGACTAAGTTGTCTTGCTGCGTTCAGTAACACCTGCAGAACGCGTTGCACTCTTATACTGTCGGTGACAGGATGAAGAACAGGTTGCACACAATCAGCTGATGACTGCTCCTGCACAATGGCCAGATTCGTTCCAGCCTGTATGAATCTGGACATAGTTGCACCAACTGTAGTGAGTTAATGTCAACTACTTTTGAGTATGGGCTCTACCTTATCGTTTGTGAAACATGGCTGGAGCTCTGGGAACTAAAACTGAAGGCTCGGTGGGTATATCAATGAAGGATATGCGTCACTGAGAGCAGTGTCTGGGACTGGTTTTCAGAGTTTCTTGTTACGATTTGAATGGCCATTGACGGACGCAATAGCTGAGTGGTCAAAGCGTTGGACTTTCAAATGGAGGGTCCCGGGTTCGAATCTCGGTAACGGCGCCTAGTGGGTAAAGGGTGAAGATTTTTCCGATCTCCCAGGTCAGTATACGTGCATACCTGCTTGTGCCTGAACCCCCTTCGTGTGTATATGGAAGCAGAAGATCAAATACACACGTTAAAGATCCTGTAATCCATGTCAGCGTTTGGTGGGTTATGGAAACAAGAACATACCCAGCATGCACACGCCCAAAAGCGGAGTATGGCTGCGGGGTAAAAACGGTTATACACGTAAAAGCCCACTCGTGTACATACGAGTGAGCATGGGAGTTGCAGCCCACAAACGAAGAAGAAGAAGAAGATTGGCCATTCCATATATTTAATATCTTTGACAGATCCTAATCCTGACTCCTGTAAATCACTATTGTCTCCGCAGAAGTGAGGAATCACGCTATCTGGAGAGATGGTTTCTGGCAGCAAGCTGTTACTTTGAAGTCCATTGTAGCAGACTGCAGTTTCAAGTTTAAGGACACAATTGCAAGACATGCAGTGGCCAAAGTGATTCAAAATATGTAGCTGACAAGTTTAGCATTTCCTGATAGATGGCGGATTGCAGTACCCAGATGATGTTTTCTGACATTTCCACTTGTGAAAGCATAACACGTATCTTACGAAACAGGCAGTGATTCTGCATTTCTTTTCAGGTTTTGTTGTTGTTGTTTTTTTTAAGTTAAAACACATTCCATAAGTCCTTTGAAGAACCAGGAGCCTTTTGATATTCAGTATGTAACAAAGTAGACTTGGTGGTAAAGGACTGTGACTTATTGTTTGAATTTAATTTGGATAAAAGACTTGAAAGATTAAAGGGAATAATTTTGGATCTATATTGTGGATCAATATCCTGTCGTAAGGATATTTTGAAGGATCAAAATCCTGTTGGCAATGCCACTTTTGTAAGCTGCGGTCTGAGTGGTATATAGGGGACAGTACAAAAGAATTACTGATTTTATTGTATTAAAGGATAGAAAATATCTATGCACAGGCCAGGGACATATAGCAGGCTAGTCACTAAAGGGTCTTCTATTGTTTTATTACAATATTAAGTAAAAAAGAAGAGATAAGAGAAGATGAGAAGATAAAGAGAAAACAATGCACTGATGAGACACAAGTAAACAAAGGTCATTAAGTACATGTTAGGAATGCAAGTGAATAGTAAAGCACATGTATACATATTACATGGAAAATGTACCACTTGGTTTGGGATAAGCAACAACATAAGATAACGCATATTTGTGAAGACTAAACACTGACATCAAATGACACTTCTAATACATTTAAATAGTGCAGTTAAAGTGATTGAAGCTATGCTAATTTAGTGAAAGTACACTGACAGTATAGATTAGGTAAAGCTTATACTGTGTCAAAGTGACTGGAATGAATTAGTTATCACGTAGCAATATACTGGAGTAAGCCATGTAGGAGAGAGCATAATCACTAAATTACAATTAGCAGACTGTGATACATATCTGATGGTTTTAACCAATAACTGATATTGATTCAACACTATTTTGTAATCACCACAACAGAATACTTC
Source organism: Babylonia areolata (assembly GCF_041734735.1). Classification (NCBI taxonomy): domain Eukaryota; kingdom Metazoa; phylum Mollusca; class Gastropoda; order Neogastropoda; family Buccinidae; genus Babylonia; species Babylonia areolata. The sequence goes on along the minus strand of NC_134898.1, from coordinate 8,372,845 downwards.
GCACACCTTAGAGTACTGAGCACGCTGTAACTGTGAAACTATCAGCACAACTGATGTCAGCTTGTGAAATAATACGTGAATATGATGTACATTTAGGCTCTGATCAAAGAGAAGAAAGTGGTGAAAGCACTCGGCACTCTGCAAACCACATGGCAACCAGCTTCCCAGCCTACCAACATGGCCACACTCCGGCAGCCAACAGGCTCTGTGCATTCACTGCCAAACACTGCCAGCACTCCGGATTATTTCTTTTTGTTTATACCCGTCACATTTTTTCAAGCTGTAGCAGAAAAGACCAACAGGTATGCACAACAAAAACAAGCAGCCTGGGGCACACCTGACCCCCTATGGTTCGACACAACACCTGACGAAATGCAGGCCTATATCTCTGTGATGTTGGGGATCAATCTTCCACTCTGTGGTGCTACTGGTCAACCAACCCTTACTTCAAGAGTAACTGGATCAGTAGTGTGATGCCCAAAACATGTGGGTTTTTTTAATCAACCAGTACTTTCATCTGTGCAACACATCTAACACACCTGCAAGTGATCACCCCAACTGCGGCCCCTTGTACAAGGTGAGAAATTTCATCAACATGATTCTCCCTTTGTTCCAGACCAACTGCTATCCAGGTCGTGAACTAAGTATTGATGAGGTAATGATTGGGTACAAGGGTCGGATATTTTTCAAGTGATACATGCCAGCCAGGCCAACCAAATGGGGCATCAAGGTGTGGGAGATGTGTGACGCCAGGACATGGTATTGCGTTGCATTTGGTATTTACACTGGCTGTGCAAGCTGCAGAGACAAGTTGCAGAGACACCACCATCAGTCTTGGGCATGAAGTTGTTCACATGTTGGCATCACCTTTCTACCATCAAAACAGGCACCTGTATTTTGATTAGCTTTTCACCAGTGTCCCCTTGATGGCACACTAAGCCAGTGAGCACATTGAATTACAACAATCACATGATTCGGCATCATGATTTAGCATTTTTTACCTCTAATCTGGCATAAATTTTAGTACACATACTGTACATAGCAAAAGTTTCATAGTAATTGGACCACAAACAACACCACAACAAAACTGATCTTAAAACTGGAAGGTTTTTAGTCATGTTGAGCTGATTAAAAAGTAAGTATACTAATACTTCAGTTGCAATTCTTTCCAAAAAAATTAGAAAATTCTTATTTGAATAAAATCAAATACACTCAATATTTTTCTTTCAAATTTTGTGCAATTGTGGATATTGCGACTAACTATGTGTGTGCCAAATTTCATGAATATATCTTGCTTAGAAGTATGTGGTTGCTATGAACATGTTCGAAAACTTTTCGGCCTTGATTTCTCAGTTCGTTACTTTCGCGACTTTAGAACTTCAAATCACAATAACTTTTCACAGAATCATCCGATTTACAAACTTTTTTTTTCGCTGTAAAGGTCATTTATTGCAGATTTATGATATACCAAAAACTAAAAATCGACCTCTGGTGCAAAGCGACTCATTTCGTGGTGGAGGGTCACATATGTGTTCTTTCTGCCAGGTACCTCTCTGCTTCCACAGGAATGACTGTTTCCATGATTACCATGGGCAGAATGTGGCTCAACAGTTGGACAGCTAGTTTTTGTTTGTATGTGTGTTTGTGTGCTTTACTGTAGTTTTGGTGACTCTGTGACACTTAGCAGTGATGCTCTACTCACTATCCTTACTGTTCAGCTATACATTGTGTGCATATATAAACTAGTGACAGTTGTTACAACTGAAGAGTTACTGGACATAATTTCAAGCACAGTTCCATGTTGCTCTTATGTCACTGTTCTAAGCACTTTGTACAGATCCGTAACTCTTCAGTTGTGACAACTGACACTAGTTGTGTGACATTCTTTGGATTACCTGTGGGGACTGTACTGGCAGACAGGAGACAGATCATCTTGGGTAGGCTGCAGCTTTCATTTCACAGCACTAACGTGCATGTGCATGGGATAACTGCATGTTGGTGTGCTGTAGTAGAATTGTCATCATCGCATGTGACATATTTGGTGACATTTTGGTGACAGAGACACGACCTTTCATATCTAGACACACAGAATTTTGCTCACATGACAGAACAAAGCCTCATGACCATACCAGCTGAATTTCGGTTTATTCTTGGTTGTGGTGAAGCGTGAACCATACATCCCCATTTTAAGGCTAAGCTCACCAAAAGAATCAGAAAACTAGGGGAGTTTGGCCTGAGAGAATCTGAATACAAGAGGGTGAAAGTAATTCTTGTGAGCAGACTTAGCTGAGCATCAAACAAGAATTATAGATCAGGTAAAGGGAGATAATTTAGGTGATAACAGATAGCAGAGTGAAATTTGGAATGACTGCAACATTCTTAGGAACAATACCCTACTTCTATATTCAAAGTGGCATTAGCCAGGTGAAGTTATGGATTTGAACTTCATCCAATGATTCCCAAGTCAACTTTGAACAGTTTGAAGGGTTCCCAATTAGGTAAATACACCAAGAAGTTGGAATGCGTTCATTTTTGTGCCCATCAATCTATGTATACATCAACACTGTCAGATATACATGTATAATAGCATAAATAACAACAACATAAATTATTAGCATGTTCATAGACATACTTTGCATCGCTAAGACCTCATGACAATCTAGATCACAGGTTAAGCAAGAGGAGACCAAAAAAACATAAAACATGAATTTTGCAGAATTATCTGAAAATGAAACAGAATTAAAGCATGAACAGGAATGATATGAAAAATAACATAATAGCACTGTTTCAGCTTGGCAAGAAAGAAAGAAAAAAACAAAAAAAACATGAATATCATTATCACGATTGTTCAATTTTGCAGTGTCACTGTCCTGGCTTTTAAATATTTTTATTATCACCAGTCTTTGTTTGCAAAATGCTCATTATCAGTCTCCTCACACAGTTAGTGGTGCCCTGGATGCCAGTCGCAGAGACCTTCTGGGTGTAGGATCTGGTGGTAGTGGAGGTGGTTCTGGTGCAGCTTGCAGGGTTGATGTCCTGGGTCTAGGTCTGGGCCTGACCAGCCACACACCACTGTCAGTGTCAGTGTCAGTGTCAGACACTTTGTCCTGATGGTGCAGTGGAACCAGATAGGTAGGCGTGACAGCAGGTGGTGGTTGGCTGGACCTCTGTGGTGTGAGGCTGACAACAGATGAGGACACCTGTGGGACCACATCGTCAGGTGTGGTATTGTGGCACCTCCATCTGTGTCGGCGTTTCCTGCGTCTCTGGTTTGGAGCTGGAGTAGCTGGTGTGGACCCAGGTTGCCCAGTGTGTGTAGGGGCAATACACTGTTTGCTGACTGGAACTGCAGTTGGGTCGTCTGCCTTCTTTCGCCTCGTCTTCTTCACGTTGTGCTGCTTGTGCCAACAGTGGTCCTCAGTGTGGCCAGACCTCTCACACCGGACACAGTGTGGAGGGTCCGAGGCACGGTCAGCAACACAGCGGTGATGGTGAAGTGCTGGTCCTGGAGGATGTGGGCCGTGTGCTGGCATGGGGGACTGCAGCTGATGTCGCAGGCTGGCGTTTTCAGCTATGAGTGTGGCCAGTGGTGTTGTCTATGCCAGGGCAGATGTAGGTGTGGCTGTCCTCCCTTGGGCCATCGCTGGGCCTCCTTCTTCGCTGCCTCGAAGGTGGTGTTAGGGTGGTCACGGATGAAGCACCTGACATCGCGCCTGTGTGCGGCTAGCTGAAGGCCTTTGGCAAAGACTTTGCGAAGGATGGTTGCTGACACCTGGATCACCCCATCTTCAGTTTTATTGACCCTGGTACACAGGTACCGAAAATGGGATGCATAGTTGGTCACCGTCTCCTTGGGCTGCTGCTGTCTGTTGAAGAAGGCAGTGGCAAGGGCAGTGGTGTCACGCTGCTCTCCCCAGTTCTCTTCAAGAACCACAAGGATCTTGGCTGCGGTGTCCACTTCAGTCACTGGCAGCCTGATGATCTCCTGGCGAGCTGTGCTGGCAAGGGCTGAGATCAGCTAGAGAGAGGCTGTTGCGTTATCCAGGGGCTATAGCTGAAGGATCAGTCCGGCCTCCTGGAAGAAGTTGACTTCTCTGGGCAGTTTGGGCAGGACTGATATCAATCCAACACTATCTTGTAATCACCACAACAGAACACTTTGCACATCTTAGAATACTGAGCACACTGTAACTATGAAGCTATCAGCACAACTGATATCGGCATGTGAAATTATACATGAATAATAAACAAGATAATAGAATCAGTGGCTTTGAGAAAATACTGGCAAACTGAGAGACGAGATAGTAATCAGTGCACAACACAAGGAATGGAAGAACTGTCATGGCTTAACCATTAAGTGGTGAATGAACTTACACAAGTATTCCGTTGTATCAAAGCCAAATATCAATATAACTAAGCTTTTACTCAACATTTAAATCTCCTCTGACCAAGCAGGATAAGTAACCTAACCTTCATCAGTGACAGCAAATGAGAAAGAACGTGTCATTAACTAGAACATTATGGAACAAACTATCATTGTACAGAGACGTCACTAACCGTGACTTTAAGAATGCATTGGAATACTGCCACAAGCATATGACGACATGGTGATAATTTAGATCAATCATAGCCGAGCTGTGACTACATGTCAAAGCAATAACTGAACAAAGCAATATCAGCATATTCATATGAACACAAGTACTGTATCGAAGAATACAATTTACAAATCATCAGCACATTTTACACACAGTACTTACAGCGACATGCCAATGACGCTAGTCGTTGTGGGAACACACACAACACACACTGCTTGCGACACAGCAAGACAAGAGAAGACAAGACACTGGTTTATTTATTAGGCCTCTGGCCCATAGCAAAGGAGTGGGCCACTAACAAAAATATCATATAATGAATCAAATAGTGTGAATAATATATCAATGCGCATGTGACTTGCAAGCTCTCTCTCTCTCATTATCTCTCTCTCTCCTCTCCCCTCCCTGAAACACATGCACGCGCGCATATACACACCCACATACACGCTCGCGCGCTAAACACACAAATCCAGCGATCTGGATTAAGTGAAATGCTGACAAGCTAACAAAACTTACAAAAATTAATTACATATTGCAAGAATCGGAAAAAAGGGGGGGTTGATGTATAAGCCACAGGGTAACAAAATGCATACCTATATTCATCCACTCGTGTCCAGTTACAAAAGCTCCGCTCTCACGCGAAAAGCCTTGCATACAAAAAACGACAACTTCGCAACTAAGGATTCCGACACACAGGACATCAAAGCGGCAAATTTGAACAAGGTTGGATTTCTGTGATATTTGGCAGGTAAATGTTCTTCTCTTAGGGTCTGATAAACTGGACAAACCAAAAGAAAGTGATATTCTGTTTCAAGGGCTGACAAAAACTACACATTCTCTTATCACCAGGAACAGGATTATACTGTAAAAAGCGACAATTCAAATCTGACATACCGATTCGAAATCGTGAAAATAGACGGCGTACAAAAAAGTTTTTCACGACCAGTAAGTACGGAGATGTTGTAAGTGATTAGTTGTAAACAGAATACACTCGATAGAATTCATGTGACAGCAGTAAGGAATGCCAACTTTGCTTTGCACAATCAATTAACCGTTGCTTAAAACAACGAATAAACACACATTCATTACCAACACCTTGTGCCTCCCACACATAACCAAAGCCGTACATATACAAAGCATTTCTAATATTACAAGCCCATGTGATATAATTTTGTGCTTGCAGATGTAGTAACATATTGTATGCTTTCTTGGGGAATCGATCATTGCTTAATTTTAGTAGACGTAACCAAAACTTAATACATTTAACATAAGTCATCACATAGAGTGGAAATCTACCAGTTTCACCAAATGTCTAGGAGCTTTTGAATGTACGCCTAAAAACTTTTTTTAAAGCGAAAAGATGTACACCTTCGATTAACTCAAGATTTTTTGTAACTCCCCATATTTCAGCCCCATATGTCAACACAGATTGTATCTGACAGTCAAACATTTAAAAAAAAGATACCAGGGGAATTTTCTCCAATCACCCAAAGTGTTTTAATGATAGCAACGACTCCTTTTCTGGCACGACTTGCAAGATCTTCTAATGTTGCTGTAAAACTAAGGCGGGTTGACAAAAAATACCTAAGTACTTATATACATTCACAATTTTCAAAAGTTCATTTCCATAGAACCATCTCTCGTTCGCACCAAGGTAGCCACCATTTCTAAACACCACCACATTAGATTTTTCTAAATTGACAATTAAATCAAGTCGCTTTGCTGTGTCATACAATATATTCAGCTGAGTTTGAAGACCAATTGGGGTATCAGATAGTAGAGCTACATCATCAGCAAAAAGTAAGATCAAGAGCTGGACAAAATCAGGAGAAAGCTGGATGCCATGCATGCCACCCGCAAGCACATCTGAGGTCAATTCGTTAATAAATGAAGAAAAAAGTAATGGAGAACATACTTCACCTTGTTTGAGGCCACGAGGGCACATACAAATGTCTGTGAAATCACCACCAACTCGTACTTTTGCTTTAACTATTTCGTACATACTTTTCAGAGCCTGCAGTATTTTACCATTTATACCATTCTTTTTTTAAATTGCCCACAATTTACTCCTGGAAACACTATCAAAAGCTTTTTTAAAATCAATAAACGCGACATATAAATTTCTGTGTCTAAGTAACTGCTTTTGTACCATGGCATACAATGTGAACGCGTGGTCAGTTGTACTGTGTTCTGCTCTAAAACCCACCTGCTCTTCCCCAGTCAGACCATGCACATCAATCCAATTACTGATACGCTTGTTCAGAACAAAACTGTATACCTTGCTACATATATTCAAAAGTGAAATTTGTGTTTGTGCACGTGGGTACACCACGCTCACGAACCTGACTGTAAATCCAGCGCTTTCGGTCGCCGACGACATGTTTATGAAACCAGGCATTGGCTGGCGTGTTTGGTGTGTTTGAAACCGAATGCTGGTGACAAGGTTGTCCATGTTTTGCACTTTGGGCGATTGTTTTTCTTTCTTTCTTTCTGAGTTGATTTGCATGCATGTTGACTGCGGGTTCAGGGGGATTTGTATAGTGCTTCAATCGTTCCTGTGGTTGATGCGGGCTGACTTTCCTTGCTTTGTGTGTGTGCGTGCGTGCATGCGCTCTTGCGCGCGCGCGCGCACGCGTATGTGTGTGTGTCCTGTGTTTGACACGGGTTGAGGGGTCTGCCTCGCACAGGCTGGCTTGCGTGCGTGTGGGCTCTGGGTGTGTCCAGCTTGAGCACGAGCGTGTGTGCGTTTGTGTGTGCCCTGTGTTTGACACAAGTCGACTGAATTGGCTTTGCACAGGTCAGCTTGAGCACATGCGTGTGTGCGGCTGTGTGTGCGTGAATGAGTCCGCGCGCGAACGCGCGCGCGCGCGCGCGTGTGTGTGTGTGTGTGTGTGTGTGTGTGCTTTTCTATATTCGGTAACACGTACACTGACTTGACATATATTTCTTTTCGTCCACCTGGGGGAGGACGCGCGAGTTGACCTCACGTGCAGCGGGCTGACAGTGTCGTGGCGGCATGCGTGTCTTTCTCCCAGGCGTCACTGGGCAGTGTGCCACGAACTTAGATTGTGAGAATAGGAGGGAGAGAGAGAGAGAGAGAGAGTGTGTGTGTGTGGGTATGTGTGAGTGTGTGCATCTACATATGCATGTATGTGAGAGGATGAAGGTAACAGATGATTACGCGCAATGGGTTTACTGCAGAAAACGGTACTGGAACGTAAGACGGTTGCATGCCCTAACAGGATTCACTTTTCTATTATTGTTGTTGTTGATGTTATTATCACCATCTTCATTATCATCATTATTATAAATAGCTATTACCATTATCGATTGTTTTCGTTACGCACATTATGTACAGCTATGAATGGGCGTGCATGCTGGCACCCGCGCCAGCATTTGAGTGCACTGGTATACGTGGGTGCTTGCGTTCCCCCGTGCGTATCAGTGAGTGTGTGGAAGAGCCTTGCATTAACTATCCAATTACATCCAGACATGTTCCCTCTTACGATCATACTGTAGCTCTGTATGCCCACTGCATGCGATCTGTGTTTTAACTCATGTCAGTTTGATTCATGACAGACTGTTATGTGAGTCCATGCTTAAAAATGTTTTAATGTACTGCATACGCACGCGGGCATGACTTAAGTATTTACCTGTGGAGTGTGCCTTGTATATTATAACATGGATACCACAGCTACACTATCTAAATTACCAACGGGGAGCTCGGTCATATTTGTTAGCAGCCTTGACCAGAGTCCATATGTCGATTACATCAGGTAATCGAACGTGTATGCTTGATTTTGACTCTGATTAGACCTTTCTTAATCGTTTTTACTTGTTCTATTATTTTCAGAATGAGTTCTGTACTTGTTTTTTCTACTAGTGTGGTGTTGGAAATTTCTGGAGAGAGAGGTGATGTATTGTTGATTCCCGGGTACAATCAAAGGACAAATGGCGCTCCAATCACGATTTTGCTTTTTCTCATCTTTGTCAGTTCAGTAACCTAAATGGGTGTTGATATATCTGTTTACAGAATTGTGATTGGACTGTTCAAAAGCACAGCCAGTCTGCTGCACAAAAAATTGTTCTTTTTAAACAAGGCAGCAACCGTCCCATTTTTTCTTTTAGTTTATGCTACTAGAAATGAACACTTGACTTTATCTGTTATGTTATTTTTCCTTGCCATGCATTCCAATGTTGACATGTTTTTACAAAATGCATACCAAGAAAAATGTTATGAACCATCTACTCTGCCTGATAACATCAAGAACCAGAGAAATTCTGATTTTCACAAAACATTACTCATGATGTCTGGTGATATAGAAAGCAACCCTGGTCCTGAAAAGCGTGGGGAACTCTGTGTTACACATGTGAATGCACGTAGTTTAAGAAATAAGATAGATTTATTCGAAACAGAATGTCATCAGTTTGATATTGTAACTGTTTCCGAAACTTGGTTATCACCAATAGATACCAGTGAATCCCTACACTTACAGACCTTCCACCCACCTGTCCGTCTAGACAGACCCAATGACCCACATGGTGGGGTTGCCATATATGTAAAAGATTACTTGTATCTTAAACCTCGTCCTGACCTGTATGTTGATACTCTTGAAGCAGTATGGATTGAAACCAAGATTGACCAAGAGAACTTACTTGCTGGGTCATTCTATCGTCCCCCTAATGCAAATGTTGATTACTGGAACTTGATAAATGATAGTATTAGGAAAGCTGACAGAACAATGACAAAATTTATTATTTTAGGAGACTTCAATGTAGATGTCCAAACTAACCCAACTAAGCATCTAACAGGTATCTTAAATCGCTATCAACTTAAACAAGTAGTAAATTCCCCTACCAGAATCACAGATACTTCTAGGACATGCATAGATCTAATTATTACTCAAAGTCCGGACATGATTAAATCCACTGAAGTCTTGCCTCCATTTTGTAGTGACTATAGTGTTCCATGTGTAACCTTAACTCACTCAGTACGGCCAGTCCTCTCTTCTCCTCTACACAGACCCCTCGGATGTCCAGTGGGTGTCTGAATGACCCAACCTTTAGCTTCCGTCGTCAGAATTGTGGTATTCTTTGTCAACATTCACGTCTTCAGTATAAGAGCCTTCCGCTTGCAATATTTTGGTGATGGTAATTGGGGTGAAACGCTGTTAACGTCGTCTCTTTCGCCGTTCGTATGGAAAGAGTTAAAACCTCTTGTACACAAGCACAGTACTTTCCAGAGAACAATATTTGGTTATGATAAGTTAGATCGAAACAAATTCTGTGAATTATTAAGGAACGTAAACTGGAACGAAATATTTATGAATAACACAGTAGATGATGCTTGTGAACTTTTTACTGAAAGACTTTTGTTAGCAGCAAAACAGTGCATGCCATCGGAGATTAGAAAAGAGAGATAAACCACTTGCAGAAATTGCTGAAGCCTGGCAGCCTGCGCCGCGACACGCATTCATTATTCATGAGCTGCCTTTGCCCCGCCCAAACTAAAGGAAAGCGTCAGTCGAACGCAGTCTCCTGAGTGATTTTATAATTTGGATTACACCTTTTTTCCCTTTTCTGTTTGCTTCATCCCACGCAGATGTCAAACTCAATTTTGTTGTGAATAACATTCCTAAATATTTATATGTATTGGTTACTTTTATTTCCCTATCACCATAGCACCATTTTTCATGAGTCGAAAGATGACCTCCATTGCGGAAAACTATAATATTGGTCTTATCGAGATTCACTGTTTGTTGTAGTCTGTCTGTTTCTTGCTTAAGGGCATTTAATTGATTTTGTAACCCTATGGGTGTGTCAGACAAGAGAACAACATCATCAGCAAATAGCATTAAGAGCAAATCTGTTGCGCCAGGTATCATTTGTATTCCATGTCTCCCCTTCTTTGATAACTCCACTGCCAATTCACCGATGAAAAAGGAAAACAGCTGTGAGCTTAGCATACAACCTTGTTTAACCCCTCTTGGACACTGAAAAAAGTCTGAATAAATACCTTTGTCACGAACACATACAAGTACAGAATCGTAGATGCTTTTAACAGCCATGTAAAACTCCCGAGAGAAAGAGACAGAGACAGAGAGAGAGAGAGAGAGAGAGAGAGAGAGAGAGAGAGAGAGCACAATACAACAGTCTGCTCGGGCAACATGAAGTGTTCGTATATATATGAATTATATATATGATTATGTACATATAGATAGATTTAGATTTACATACTGATAGATCTATATGAAATTATGTATGTATGTATTCATGTATGCATGCATGTATGTATAGACAGATGTTAGAAGAGAGACAGAGCTGAATATGTGTTTTATGTTTTTGATTTTTTTTTTTTTTTTTTTTTTTGAAGTAATGGTGATGTAAACCAGAAAGTGTGAAGAAAAAGTAGCGTTACGAAAACGCAGTTCAATAATTTATAACTGTCTCTCTCATGTGCAACATTGTGCTGGGGGAGGGGGGGGGGGGGGAGTTGGTGGTGGGGGGAGCTGCTTTATTTTCTTTTTATATTATCTACATTCAAGCAGATGCAAACGTGCTAAAAACCAAGCAAAAATGAATCGGTTTTCATTGTATACAGCGAATCTTACTACACGTGGGAAATTCCACGCATAACTTAACTTTCGCTTTACTGCAGCTGAATCGTCAGAACCGACCAGTTTCCTTCAGGTGGGGAAGGAGAGGGTGTTTTACCCCCACCCTTCCGCACTGCGTGTGTGCCCCAAAACGGCTTCAGCACTGTTATAGACAGTAAGAAGGGGCCTGCCGCGAGTGGTTTATCTCTCTTTTCTAATCTCCGATGCCATGTAAAGTTGTAACAGTACGCCGCAAAGATGCTCCTTGGTTCAATAACGAATTAAAAAGACTTATTAAGAAAAGAAATAAACTCCATAGAAAAGCCAAGAGAACGAATGAACAGGGTGACTGGGAAAGTTTCCGGAATGCGAGAAATGAAGTAGTGGATAAGGTACGGAAAAGGAAGAGTATTGCAATGAGCTAAGTGATAAAGTGTTAGATCCTGATCAGTTTAGACAAAGAGATTGGTGGAAAATAGTTAGGCAATTTATGAACAAAAAAGGTATAGATTCTGATAATATACCTCCACTTTCTGTGGACGGAAAAACATATTACTCCAGTCTAGATAAAGCAAACATATTTAATAATTTTTCTTATAGACCAGTGTAAACTAGTAGATACAGACGATCCTCTTCCACACGTAGTTTTCAACGAATCGACACAGATAGAAGAAATAACACTGACAGCTCTTGAAGTGAAAACCATTATTGATAATCTTGATACAAAAAAGGCATCTGGCCCTGACCTAATTCATAACAAATTATTAGTCGCTTCAGTTGATGTCATATCTGCTCCACTCAGCACATTCTTTAACCGGTGTTTGGACGAAGGCAAATTTCCACAGCTGTGGAAAACAGCAAATGTTACACCAGTTCATAAAAAAGGAACCAAAGACGAATGTACTAATTATCGGCCGATCTCCCTTTTAAGTTGTGAAGGAAAAGTCTTTGAAAGATGTGTGCACAAATATGTTTATAACTTTCTTACATCCAACAACCTGATTACGGAAGCACAGTCTGGGTTTATTCATGGTGACTCGACAATCAACCAACTTCTTATTACAACAACTTAGTAAATAACTACGATAAAAGTATTCCTGTTCAGTCAATATTTTTTTATATATCTAAAGCTTTCGATCGTGTGTGGCACAGGGGCCTTTTACTTAAGCTGGAAGCTGCTGGTATCAGAGGCAAACTCTTGGTTTGGTTTCGAGATTATATCTCAGACAGGTACCAGTCAGTTCTAATCAAAGGTGCACAGTCAGTTAAGTTAAAACTTCCTCAGGGTGTACCACAAGGATCTGTTCTTGGTCCTCTCTTATTTCTAGTCTATATCAATGACATAGTCTGTAGTATTAGTTCTGATATCAAATTATTTGCTGATGACACGAGCATGTCTCTTGCAATGAGAAGCCCTGTTACGAGAAAAGAAACCCTGCAAGCTGACTTAAATAGAATGGACGTTTGGACAAATACATGGAAAGTTAAATTTAATGAATCTAAAACAGAACTACTAAATGTATTCCGGGGAAACGTAGAATGCTACCACCTAACTTTTGGAAGTATTAACTTACCACAACACAATCAACACAAGCACCTAGGGGTCATTCTGCAAAGTAATTGTAGGTGGGGTGACCACATAGATAGTATCGTAAGTAAGGCTGGGTTACTGATCAACTGTCTTCGTTCATTTAAGTACAAGCTGACCAGGGGGGCTCTGGAAACGATGTATAGATCCTTCATCGTCCCAATCTTTGACTATGCTGATATAATCTGGGACAACTGCGCACAGTACCAATGTAAAATGTTGGAAGACTTACACTTAGACGCTCTGCGTATTATCACTGGTACCGTACGTGGTACTAGCCACGATAAATTGCTTGCAGAATCAGGATTCTGTTCATTAAATAAAGGCGTCGTAGACATAAGATAATAATGTACTTCAAAATCATGAACAATATTTGTCCTCAGTACCTTACCCACTTATTGCCCCCTCTCGTGTCAACAGTAAGCCCATACCACAGGCGAAGACCTTTTGAACGAATCGTCCCTCCACACCACACTGACATTTACAACAGATCTTTTTTCCCTTCAGCCACGGCTGTTTGGAACACCCTTTCTCTTACTGTTCAACAGATCCAGTCTCTCAGTCAACTGAAACGCTACCTTTCCTCTACAGACACTACAGTCCCACCATATTATTATCTGGGTAAAAGGAAAGAACAAATTATTCACTGTCGTCTGAGACTTGGTATGAGCGAATTAAACTCTGCCGTGTATAATAGACATATAAAGAATGACCCATCTTGTGCTTGCAGTTTTCCACAAGAGACAGCTGAGCATTTTCTACTTCACTGCCCGAACCACAACATACATAGAGCAAACACTATTCATAATCTCCCACAAGAACATATCACTGTACATAACTTACTATTTGGTAACACCGGAGATTAGAAAGGAGAGATAAACCACTTGCAGAAATTGCTGAAGCCTGGCAGCCTGCGCCGCGACACGCATTCATTATTCATGAGCTGCCTTTGCCCCCGCCCAAACTAAAGGAAAGCGTCAGTCGAACGCAGTCTCCTGAGTGATTTTATAATTTGGATTACACCTTTTTTCCCTTTTCTGTTTGCTTCATCCCACTCAGATGTCAAACTCAATTTTGTTGTGAATAACATTCCTAAATATTTATATGTATTGGTTACTTTTATTTCCCTATCACCACAGCACCATTTTTCACGAGTCGAAAGATGACCTCCATTGCGGAAAACTGTAATATTGGTCTTATCGAGATTCACTGTTTGTTGTAGTCTGTTTCTTGCTTAAGGGCATTTAATTGATTTTGTAACCCTATGGGTGTGTCAGACAAGAGAACAACATCATCAGCAAATAGCATTAAGAGCAAATCTGTTGCACCAGATATCATTTGTATTCCATGTCTCCCCTTCTTTGATAACTCCACTGCCAATTCACCGATGAAAAAGGAAAACAGCTGTGAGCTTAGCATACAACCTTGTTTAACCCCTCTTGGACACTGAAAAAAGTCTGAATAAATACCTTTGTCACGAACACATACAAGTACAGAATCGTAGATGTTTAACAGCCATGTAAAACTCCCGAGAGAGAGAGAGAGAGAGAGAGAGACAGACAGAGACTTAGAGAGAGAGATAGAGCACAATACAACGGTCTGCTCGGGCAACATGAAGCGTTCGTATATATATGAATTATATATATGATTATGTACATATAGATAGATTTAGATTTACATACTGATAGATCTATATGAAATTATGTATGTATGTATTCATGTATGCATGTATGTATGTATAGACAGATGTTAGAATAGAGACAGAGCTGAATATGTGTTTTATGTTTTGATATATATATATATATATATATATTTTTTTTTAAGAAATGGTGATGTAAACCAGAAAGTGTGAAGAAAAAGTAGCGTTACGAAAACGCAGTTCAATAATTTATAACTGTCTCTCTCATGTGCAACATTGCACTGGGGGAGGGGGTGGGAGTTGGTGGTGGGGGGAGCTGCTTTATTTTCTTTTTATATTATCTACATTCAAGCAGATGCAAACGTGCTAAAAACCAAGCAAAAATGAATCGGTTTTCATTGTATACAGCGAATCTTACTACACGTGGGAAATTCCACGCATAACTTAACTTTCGCTTTACTGCAGCTGAATCGTCAGAACCGACCAGTTTCCTTCAGGTGGGGAAGGAGAGGGTGTTTTACCCCCACCCTTCCGCACTGCGTGTGTGCCCCAAAACGGCTTCAGCACTGTTATAGACAGTAAGAAGGGGCCTGCCGCGAGTGGTTTATCTCTCTTTTCTAATCTCCGGTAACACCTCCTTTAGTCTTGAGATAAATGTCAGCATCTTTGAAACTGTTCATAAGTTTATTACTCAAAGCGAACGATTCGATCCCTAATTCAGACAATTCCCTCTTTTTGTGTATATGTATATGTGTCCATGTGTATATGTGTGTATATGTATATATATTTATATACATATGCAAATGTATATATAGATATGTGTGTGTGTGTGGATGGGCATGTGTGTACATATACATAATTATACCCATATATGTTTGCATGCATCTAATTCAAAGGTTTATAACGATGAGTAATATCCTGTCTATATGCATATATGTCAGTGTATGTACCTGAAAGAGTGCTGCCCTTTTATTTGCCAGCTCATGATATGAATACATGATGGCGTGCTTGCCTTTTTTTTTTTCCGCGGGACGGTTGGCCCTCGCTGCTTTGTTTGTCGGCCAAGTTAAGTCTTGCTGTGCTTGTGCCCCAGCGTTGATGCTTCTCGTTCTCTCTCTGTTGACTTCTTCCTCCACCACTCGTTTTTTATTCATTTTCTTCACTTTATTTATATATCAGCTTAGTTTTGTTCAAAACTCATGTATGTTCACGTCTTATAGTTATGATGACATCCGTCACATATTCAGTAGGTACATGTGACAGGACAGGACTTTATATAAGATTTTCTTCTTGTCCTGTTCATCGATATCTGTGTTGTATTGTGACATGTTCCAAATAAAATACTGTTTAAACCAGAAAAAAAAAGTGAAATGCCTCGAAAATTATCTGGATTATTTGCGTCGCCTTTTTTGTGTAGGGGCTGCATGACTGCAAGAAACCATTCTTGAGGAAACAAACCATTGTCAAATATGTGATTGAAGTATTTAACCAGAAAAGGCAGAATGCAGTCCACACTGTTTTTGTAAAATTCGCCTATGATGCCATCAGGACCTGCCGCTTTATTGCTTTTCAGAGCTCTGATCGCAATCCGTATTTCAGACTCGGAGATACTACAGTTCAGTAAATTATCAGATGGTGCGCTAACATACATCACAGCGGGTTCAGAAATAGATTCATTCACATCAGTGGAGTCAGAACTAAACACAGCTTTAAAATGGTTAAACCACTGCTCTTTTGAAATACTGGTCTGGCAAGACGAGCGCGGTCTGACTGAACGAATGGTGTTCCAAAATTTCTTTGAGTCATTTAAATTATTTTGTAAATCATAAATAAAATTGACTTTATAATTATGTTTCTTTCGTCTTAATAACTCCTTATATTCACGTCTTTTTTGTATGTAATTCAGTCTGACTTCTTCTCTGTTTGATCTGTTAACCTTTCTCAAATGTTGTCTTAATACCGTTCTACTTTGCCTGCATTCCAAGTCAAACCGAACTCGTCTCTTCTCAGCGCCAGTGAAAACAGTTTTCAACATACCCGCAACTTAAACATTCATTAAATTTTTCAAGAGCAAGATCAATATCACATTCAATCAAGTTTGAAGCTTCATCAATAAGAGCAGCGATATGGTCTGAACACATGACATCACAATATGAATCACTTTTCTCAGGGTCCCATTTATATTTGGAAAACGAAAAAGATGACTGATTGTCAGAAGCAGCATCAGTCTGAAACTGAGCACATGAAAGTGACAACTCGACAGCTGCGTGCTTGGATTCAACCATAGGTAAAATCTTGAACTGCCTACACTTACTCAGCAAACAATGAGAAATGACGAAAACATCAATCACACTACAACCATTCGGGGACACATATGTAAAATCACTCGAAAAACTGAATTGTTTCAGGCCACTGACAATGGATAAGCGGAATTCATCACACACATTCAGCAGGTATCTTCCAAATGGATTAATTACGTCATCCTTTGATGATCTCGCATTGTAACCAGCGTCGTCATCAACACATTCATTCGTATTGTCCATGTCATATATGCCATCAATGGGATCAGCGGTTCTTGAATCAAGGTCGCCACACACAAAAATGAGTACCTCACCATAACGACTATTAATATCCAGCATGCAGTCTTCAAGCATCGTTACACCATTATCATTATATCAGTATCTTCGTAATATTTTGACTTCTCAGGTGGCAAGTACGCACCAATAAATACACAGTCCTTGTCCAGACAAAACAATGTGCTTGAAATTTTTAGAGCAAGAATGTTGTCTAACTCTAAAGGCACTTGCTCAACGTATTTACTCAATTCTTTTCTGGCCAGAACTACTATGCCACCACACAGACGACCATGCATACTGTCTCAGACTTTCACTCCGGGGCAAACAAAAATATCATGGGTGGGGAATAGAGTTTTGGGGACTGAATCAGTAAATGTTTCAACCAGTAAAGCAAAATGATATTTGCCTATCCAAGATACAATGTCTATTTTCATTTAACATTGACCACAAACCTTCTACATAGGGTACAAAAGGATAATGAAGAAATAGACTTTTGGGAACAGTCACTTATTACTCACCCCCAAATCATCATCACAAAAATTATCTGTTTCGGGGCTTTGGCCTGACTCTCAGCTAACTACATTACTGATTGTACTGTTCACTGTGGGCTCACATACAATGTCACTGACAGCAGTGCTTGATCTGGTCCATTTGTCCGTTATCTTGCTCTGCTTGGCAAAGGACTGTGACCGGGTCATCCGTGGCGAGTCCTGCCCCACTCGCGATGCCTCAATGTCACTGGGACTTCGGCGACCGCGTCCTCTTCCGTGACCACGGTTACCCATGCTGGAACCCGGACTAGGTACATCCTGGGTCAGTGTCGCGGGTGGTGAGCCTCGTCCAAACCCGGCCGGCCTCTAAGCCCTCAAAGTGTTGCCTGGATCCTGCCTGCCACCCGTTTCTGAGTCACTCCCCTTTCTCCAGCAGTCCGTTTGACACAGAGGATCATTGTGTCTCTCACTGGCACGGTCAGTGCTTGGCCCATCTTCAGCTGCAACGTCATCAGATTCAGCGACTGACTGGGAATCGGGGATATTCTCCGGGTTGCCGTCACTGATAGCTTCAGCTACTTCAGTCACTTCAGTTGACACTGGCACTGTGGGAGTTGCTGTTGCTGTCTCGCCCGTCCTCTGTGCTTCAGCCTGCCTCCCACTGCGGACTGACTGGATCAGGTCACTGGCACCACGTGTGTGAAGAGCAGTGTGCTGTTCTTGCTGCTGCTCACCATCCACATAACGCAGGGCTTCACGCTGAGGTCTCCTGTCGCTATCACTGTTGTCACCAGTGATGTAGTGCTGACCCCTGTGTTGATCGCGGGTTGAATGAAGACGGTGGGCTTCAGTGTGAGAGTCCTGCACAACCAGCCTCCCACTATAGTAGAAAGCACGTCTTCCTTCACGTCTGTGATTTGCAATGGTGTCCCTTTGGTGCTTCGTCAGGTCAGCGTCGACACGCACACCTTCGCTGTTCCGCATCAACTCTCTGCCATCCTTATCTCGTAGGACCACCATAACGTCAGACTGCCTAACGAACTTGACAAACACTGGACGTTCGATGAAACAATGAACACTTTCAATGTCTCTGCCACACCACTTCTTCTGTGGAAAGTGATGGTTGAGCAGCCGCACAACAACTTCATGCAAAGTACTAGCTTCATCGACTTCTTTCAGTCCATGAAACAGAAGATTTGAACGCCTGTCCAACTGCTCACGTTGCTCGACTGTATTCTCCAGCATCTTCATTCTGGTCTGCAGGTCGTCTTGCTTCATCCTCATGTTGTTCAGCTGGTCTGCATTACGTCTGATGGAGCCCTCCATGGCCTGTAACTGCTGGAAGATCTGCTGGCAGTTCGTTGCCAGGTTTTTCTCTGGAGTCTGGAAGCGGTGCTCAAAGTTAATGTTCATAAACAGAATTCTGTCTAGCTTCTCATCGCGTGACATAGGTTGCTGCGGAAAACAACGCTCCATCATCTGCTGCCCAGGACAGGAAGGGAAACTGGAGTCTACTGGACCCGGCTTTGACTCCACGTCACCACAGAGTAGTAACAATGTCAGTACTAAAGACGCAAGGGAAAAGGTCAGGGTTCGCCTACAAACACATCAGCCTCGATACTTAAAACGTCTGGTGAAGCTTGCTGCTTTTTTGTACAACAGCCAGATCAAAGTCCATGTAAAAATACCAGTCCTCACCCTGTGATCAATGGCACAAGAAGGCATCTTCTAAGTCGAATCTGCGACACAGCAAGAGAGAGAGAGAGCAAGCTCTAGCCAGTGACTGGCCAGGTGGAGAAGTGGCCAGTGATCACCCACTCCGTCTATGTATGCAAGATAAGCGAACTGCACTGACACAAGCATGGTCCATGAAGAGAATTGGCTCAAATCCCCCTAAATTTGATTAGCATTGTGTTTGTTACAAGGTGTTCAGTGATAGATTTCTAAATGATTCCTAACCGATTTACATCAGACAGGTCGCAAAAGAAACAGCTCAACACCTACTTTCTAATGAGTATAAAATGAAGTGTTGATTATTTAAGATAAATTTTTTAATCTTAATTTAAGTCACCTGAAAAGGGTCTGTTTTAGCGAGCTCATCGCGGAAAATTACAAACTGCGTTAAATGAATCTAACGTAGGCAAACACAAATGGTATGGATTTAAAGATGGAATTGCGATGATTCTGCCAGTATATAATACTTGCAGTTTACTGATCTGACAAAAGAGATATTTGGTAGAATACGGGTTGTCAGAAGCACAAGTTTCAGCTCACCCAATGGTGAAAACTAGTTGTGGAGTGGTTGTGTGATGAGAAGGACAAAATGACGTAAGCTTAGCGTCAGTTGAAATCTTTAGACTGACGAACGATTAAACTGAACTCAAGCTTGCTTCTAACTGATTAAAGTGTGTGTGTAGCACAACAAATATGATATTGCAGCAAACAATACAGAGACTTTATTTAATAGATGTTTAGAGAATAGGTTTAGAATGGGCTTTGCATTCAAACCGGGAATGGCGTCACACATTCTGCACGAGCCGTTGGAGACCAGCAGTTAGTTGCCTAAAAGGTGTCTGCTACAGCTCAGCTTTCAGCTTGTGCTGTGAGTTGAGCCACTGTCATCTGTAGTCAGCTGAGCACTTGGCTACAAGTATAAAAGATTTTTTTTAAACGCCATAATATTACTGGGGGGCAGTGACTCACTTGAGCTTCTCTGTAATTCCGAAACAGACAGCAGGGAGTGAAGGCTGCCTCTTCTAATCTTCTATCCTTTGATGCAGTAGGAACAAAAGCACTTGTAATGGTTTTGCTTGTATGTGCCTGATGAGTGCAGTAATTCATTCCGGTGATTTCGAGTTGTAATACCTATTTTTCACCCCTAATGATCGGTCCTGTGGTTTGGATTGTGAAACAGTGGGTGTTTCTCTTGCATGCATGATACGTCTCTCAGCATTGATACATGCTTTACTTCGTGCCAATGATGCTCTTTTCCATTTACTCACACACATGGTTAAAAGCGTCGCAGTGGGCTTCCTTGTCTCTTCTTCCATGTTAATCCACATGCCTCAGAATGAAGTTCCTTCTGAAATATTTTGTGGCAGTGTGCTTCCCGTACCACAAGATCTGTCATGTATTTGAAGCAGACAATCACAATTCCTTTGGTTAGAGAAGCTGTATCTGTGATCGAGTCTTCAGCAATTTTGTCACACTTTTACCCATTTTGAAACTGGGTTCCATTTCCTCGCTTTGTCACACATGATGCAGCAATCTCTTGGGGGAAAACATTCAGTGCAAGTTGTATTTTTTCCTGCGAGTTGATGGTCTGGCTGTGGTATCATCCTTCTCTTTGGCTTCCTGTCCTTATGTCAGCATTTTACTGTTTGCATTTAAGAACATGTCTGACAATTTTAAAGTGAAACGCGAACAATGCATCATCTAGTCTGCAAACTTTGTGAAACCTTCAAAATGTGTACGGGTTTTGTGGACACATCAAATTTCATATTTGTCAGTCTGAGCCTTGCTTTGTTCGGTCACTTATCATATGTATGTCTCGAAGTTGTTTTTGTTGTGAATGGTGCAGAATTGGTGTGTCCACGTTTCTAAATTTTATGTTTAATACAAAGAAAATGAGCTGTGTTCATTATTGTGGTACTGCGGCGTTGCAGCCAGGTATGCCCCAGAATTAATATATATAGTATTAAGAAGGAAAAGCGACCAACATATATATATATATATATATATATATATATATATATATATATATATATATATATATATATATATATATATATATATATATATATACTCCCCCTGCATTCAACGCACGAATAAGCCCCTGTAAGATTGATAAAGTGTGATTTCTTTCTATATAAAAAAAAATGCATCGCAAAAAGAAAAGAAAAAGCACCCCACTTCATTTACATTGTGGCCCTTGCGGTCGGCTAGGACATAAACCATGTAAATCAGACTTATTCAATGCAATACTACGTATGCAATACTACGTATTATAACACAAATTTATTCTAATATAGTGCCTAAGTATGCCAGCTGTTACATCACGCTGATAAAGAAATCCTTCACCCAGTAACCTTAACCTGGTTGCTGGTGTTTGAGCATTTTCAGTACGCCGAAGTATTTGATCACAAGCTGTGTACCTTGTGAGTGGAGAGAGTTACCACTCTTTACTATTTGTTAATCATTTCATCTCCATGCCTAATTGTTTGTTCATTTCCAATTGAGAGGCCGCCGAGGCAACAATGTGTTTGTTCTGTATTGTCCATCTGTTCTGTGTGGCGTTGCTTGTTCAGGATTGAAGAGGCTGTGCCAGTCTTGAATAAAAGCTTATTTGTGTTTGCACATTTCTTCTGTCTTTGCTGCTGTGTGCGTGTGTTGGATGGTCGGTGTAGGGACGGGCCCGGCGCTTCCTCTTTGAGGAAGTGTCTGGGTTTGTTCCAATGTACCTTTTATTTACCTGTGTGCTAGCTGAATCGGTAGCGTAAGCACGCACTGGCTTGAAGTTGTGTACTTGACCTTGTGAGTGGAGAGAGTTACCACTCTTTACTATTTGTTAATCATTTCATCTACTGCCTAATTGCTTGTTCATATGTCCAGATACTTCGAAAGAAGGAGTTGATGTTCTATAATATAAGAAATCGGGACTGTTTCTCAAGGTCTACCGGAACAGCGTCCTCCATGTACAGAAAAGCCCCGCTAGAGTGTGGCGTCCTTTTAGCCCAGTTTAATTATTAGCCCTTGACAAAATAAGGTCTGGTTCCCTTCTGCTACCAAAGATGCTGTTAGCGACGCGCCAAAGCCAATGCGTCTGACCGACCGGGTTTCCCACGGCACCAAACGTGGTAAACGGACTTGATCTTTCACACATGTGCTCCCCTACCATTCGGTGCCCGCAAAAGTACTGACATAATTGTGAAAATGGACATGTACAAAGAAAAAACACAAAAACAAATACTATATACGCCCTGTGAGGGTGTACAATAGATTAGAACCATATCTACAGCAATGCAAAATGTATAAATACAGAAGAGAAAGGGGTAAACTCAGAATAAGTGTTCATGATTTATACATAGAAAATGGATGGCACAACAAAACACCAGTCTAGAAATGATATTGCAAGGCTGAGGATGAAATTAATTCTTCTCATGCAACCCCCTCCCCCATCTACCATGCGCACATATACACATATGTTTTTTTCCTTGACATATACCACTATACAGTATAAATATTTTAAACAAAAGAAAGGAAAACACATGCGAGAAATGGTTTCATATATTGTGTTCTATCATCGGGTTTTAAAAAAGCCCGAAAAATTTACCGATTTATTATTTTCTAGGTCAATGGAAGACAGAGGTATAACATTTTGCGATGAAAGACGTCTGCAGAGGTACCCGACTTGAAGGAAAAGCCTTTCAGTCTAAAGATCCCTTGTGTGTGTGTGTGTGTGTGTGTGTGTGTGTGTGTGAGAGAGAGAGAGAGAGAGAGAGAGAGAGAGAGAGAGAGAGAGAGAAGGAGGCAGAGAGTTTTTAAGCCGTTGTCAGAGGAAGCAGAAGACAAGAGAGGGGTTTGAGGGGACTGGAGAGGACTGGAGTCGGCAAACGAGTGCAAGTAGCTGTGAAGAGGTTTTCCCTGGCTGCAGCACTACGACTGCTCTCACTGCTTTTGAAGTGGTTCTTGTACCCAGCTCGTTGTGTGTGTGTGTGTGAGAGAGAGAGAGAGAGAGGGAGAGCGAGAGAGAGAGACACTGTCACTGACACTGACACTAATTTATTGAACAGGCCACAGCCCCTTTCAATAGGGGTTCACAGTCGACAGATATATTACTATTTAAACGAGAGGAAAAACAAACAAAAATCAAATTCAAAACTAAACCCATACGTGAGTAATTAGCAAAATCATGGATAGAATTCTTTCCGTAATACCTAGATTAACCAGTTTCTTTAATTCGCTGCTTCAAATTTGTATATTTTGGTCTGAGTTTAAAGGCATAAAAAAAGAAAATTCGCAATATCTATAAGGCTTTTGCATCCATCATTCCATTTCGAAATGTTTGTGATGCAATTACCTCGTTAAACAAATCTGCTTTGTCAGTTTGCCACACAATCCTTTCAGTTTTCTGTATCGGTCTTGTAACGTTTTGGTCAGTACTGATTTGGCATTTGCAATACATCTCAACTGGCATGTGGTTAGATACTATTTTTTCACCCACTCTTATACTATCAACCATATTGGAGAAATCAACATCAGTAAAAAAAACAAAACAAAAAAAACAACAACAAAAACACACTATGACCATGATCAGACAGATATGTCAACTTTTCCTCCCTGTTCCCTGGAACAGAACCATTCAATATGACAAGTCCATAGCAAGTTCAAGGAGCTGTCATCCAAAACTGTTCATTTGCTTGTCCCGAGATCTTCGACTTGATTCCCATATTCTTGGTGAAGAATATCTGTTTCATTTTCGCTGTTCTGGAGAAAGTTTACATTTGCTTGAAAATCAGATGATCGTGCATTAAAATCACCATTAAGAATCAGGAACACATCATGATAAATGTTTGTGAGCTCATTAAAACATATGTCAATATCTGCAATATAACAGTTACTTTGGGTCTGGTCATAGAAAGGACTGCCCGGTGGAAGCACATAAGTAGCTAAATATAAAACATCCCTATCACATCCGAAAAGATTCTTTGCCAGTTTCAGTACAGTTTCATTACTCAAAGAGGCGTCACTGCGTTCGGACAAATCCATATACGCTACACCACATCTGCCAAGCAGATGCCTGACCAGCAGCATAACCCAACGCGCTTAGTCAGGCCTTGAAAAAAAAAAAAAAATATATATATATATATAGAGAGAGAGAGAGAGAGATAAGCTTACATAAATAAATAAATTAATAAATAATAATTATGATATAAAAAAGTTAGTAGTAATGAAATGAAAAAAAATAGAATAAAAAAATTTTAAAAAAATAAATAAATGAATAAGACAACAATGATGATAAATAAGCAAATAAATGTAAAATATGAAGACACACATTCACACATACACCCACACATGCATAACAGATATGCACCAAACACGCAGTTTCACAGATATGAAAGCACAGTCAAATACATATACACGTACATGAGCTCCAACACACACACACACACACACACACACACACACACACACACATTACCCTGCACCTCCTCTACCCCCCTCCTCCACACACTTATTTCTAGTCTATGTATCGCAGCTTCCACGGCACACACACACACACACACACACACACACACACACACACACGTACACACACACTCACACACAAACACACACACACGCACACACACACACACACAGATGAACGCTTACTTGTACAAGCACACACACACACACTCCCACCCCCAACCCCACACACATATATACAAAGATATATATATAATATATACGTTCCAATATCCTGTTGCTCCCACAGTGTAGGCATGCATACACTCACATACCTCATCCTCTACCCCACCTCCTCCCTGCACCCCCACCTCCCCCTCACACACACACACACACACACACACATGCACAGAACTCTCCTGACACTTGTGTACACTTACACTCTCATGCATGCACAAACGCACTCAAAAACACAGACCCACACATGCACACAAACACACACGCACAGAGGTTGCCACTGATTGGCCGCAAGAGGGATGGGAAAAGATCTCTGATGCCAAGAACGTGGCGTCTAGTGTGTTGCTCAGTCTATTGTATTTGGAAAAGCCCACAGAGACTCTGTTCCGTTTTGAAGAAATTTGCGCAATGTTGGTTTGGAAATGATGCCGATATTTGTTTGATTTGCAAAGCATCGTGCTCTACCTTTCATGTTAGACTTACGGCCGCTCCCGCTCTCTGCTTTTATTTCTTTGAGGCGATCGATGGTGTGATGGCCTTGTACCTGTTCTTTTTTATATTCTTTGACTTTTCTGAGGATTTCCGATTTTCCTAGATGTAGGCCGCTCGTTGGTGTTGCGTTACCAGCAAGTCTGTCAGCTCGCTCATTTCCCTTAACTCAATTCAGTACAGTGACGTTGCAGTAATCAACGGTGATTTCTTGCACAGTTTTCTATGGATTTTTTAACCGTTACTAAAATACCACCTGACCTTCTACCCTGGTGCGATCGCTTTACTGCAGGAGATTCGAATTTTCTAAAATCCTGAAAAAGTGTTTAAGATATCAAAGTTGTGATCAACAAACGTTTCTATTAGAGCTACAGTATCAAACTTATTGATGTAATCAAGCCATTCTACATAATGTAGTTTGCTTGCTAAGTCAGCAATGTCATACAACAAAAAGGATACAAGAGAGAGAGAGAGCAAGCGAGCGAGCGAAGAAGAGGACAAGCGAACGAGAGAGAGACCATGAACCTAAGTGTGCTATATCCAACCGATATTATCATAAGAGATATGCGCGCATCCGCATCACCATGCCGTATCGACATCGACCAACAACATCACGGTGTGAAAAGCTTTCTGATGAGCGTGTCATGACCTAATTGCATTAACATTTCCATGGCGAACGTTTGACAAAACAAAGGAAAAATAGGTGACAGCGTTTCATGATTCCCTGTCATAGCTTCTGTTCTCGTGCATCACCTGAAAGGGTATGAATCCACTGGCTTCAGCATCGTTTCCAATAACACAGAGCTATAAATAGCAATTAATAGCTCAGTGACCCCTGACGCCTTCTAAGTTCAAAAGAAACCAGTTTAGCGAAGTGTTTCCTCTGTGATTTATTCTCCCTCGCGGATTTTATTTATGAATATACTTTTTTTTTTTTTTTTTTTTTTTTTTTTTTGTCGTTGTGCAGGGTTTTCGGTCTGGTTTTGACAGCCCTGATACTGCCTGTAAAATACATCATTATGTGCCAGTGACTTGATCCTGAAAACCCATGTTTATATTAACTTACGACTGGTCTGTCACTATAAGTGTTAAATGCTGAAATGGGCTGTAATTCGTTTTACTTAAAATTAAAAAAAAAAAAGCCGTTCTTTATTTGCCACAAGAGAATAACAAGTAATTTTGATCAATGAGGATAATCCATATGAGGAGAGTGCATGGATCACACTCTCACACACCATTGACACAAACACGGCAACCAGATGCAGAGTAGTGACAAGTCCAAGTTATGCGTTGCGTAACTTTAACCCTTGAAATGCAAAACCGGTTCTCAAAACAAACTGTACTGTATATGCTGATGTCAGTTTTGTATTCAATAGTGCACGCCATAGGCCCAACGCTCAATTTATCACAGATTGACAGCTGGGCCAACAGCAAAGTGAGAGGTGTATGATCAATGGTTTCTCCATTGCAGTAAGAACTCATTTACAGTTTAGTCTTTTGTGATGGACTATGACTCTCAAACTCGGAGGCGAGATTGCACTGGCTCTAAGTGCTGCAGCCCTGGGGGCTAATTGGCTTTTGGGAACCATCCGAACGCCGACTGTTTTAACTCACTCAGTACGGCCAGTCCTCTCTTCTCCTCTACACAGACCCCTCGGATGTCCAGTGGGTGTCTGAATGACCCAACCTTTAGCTTCCGTCGTCAGAATTGTGGTATTCTTTGTCAACATTCACGTCTTCAATATAAGAGCCTTCCGCTTGCAATATTTTGATGATGGTAATTGGGGTGAAACGCTGTTAACGTCGTCTCTTTCGCCGTTCGTATGGAAAGAGTTAAAACCCTCTTGGCTGAGAGAGTGGGAATGTAACTTGGGCAAGACACTCTCCACCATAATCAATTCTAGTCCAGATTGTTGGGACAGTAGTTGCCTCTTCTGCTGTTCTGATGGTCATAATCGGGCATGACTATCATACCTATGAAAGAAAAAAACTGATGTATTGTTTCTCTGATGAAAACATAAAATAGCATATTCGATGAATTTAAATAGCTGGCCATTTCGATAACTCTTGGAATAATAGATTAATAAAAACAAAAATTTTAAAAAAGCATATCACACACCCCAGTCAATGGGGCTTACTTTTGAATAGAGAAAAGACAAAAGTAATCGTTTTTTCAAAAACTGTGCCCAAAATACCCACACATTTCAAATGTGGAGAGGACATAACTGAAACAGCAGAAGAATACAAATATTTAGGGGTTATATTTCATAGAAATGGTAACTTAAGTCGAGCACAAGGTCATCTAAAAATCAAGCAAATAAGGTTCTACATGTGCTACTCAGAACATTTCGTAATACAAATATGAATATAGATATCATGTGTCAGTTATATGATACTTTGATAACGCCTATTTCAACATATGGAGCAGAAGTTTGGTTTCCATACGATGTTACAGGAGATGTATCGTTTAATTTATTGGAATCATTCAGTAATTGTCTTTTCAACAAATTTCCACATGAAAGACTTCATGTCAAGTTTTGTAAACAATTATTTGGTGTACATAAAAGAGCAATGGTTCTCCCCGTTTTAGGAGAATTAGGAAGATTCCCTATTAGCCTAAAAATAATATGTCAAGTTATTGGCTATTGGATACACATATTAGAGCTTCCTCAAAATTCACTTGTATACACAACATATAAATGCATGTATCGTCAAACAAATAAAAATGTTCAGTGGCTACTTTTCATAAGAAATGTATTGACTAGCACTGGATTAGATCATGTTTAGAAAAAAACCAGTTCACTTTTAGTGTTAAAAGATTAAAGTATGCTGTATCAAAGAAGCTTGAAAATGAATATGTTAAATTTTGGAAACCTAACAGTTCATCCAAATTAGAATTTTACAAGAACGCTGTGACAAATTATAAAATTGAACCGTAATTAAAGAATACAGCAAATACACAACACAGGAAAGCACTGGCCATGTCAGTTACACATGACTTACAAATCGAACAGGGAAGATACAAAAATACACCGAAAGAACAAAGACCGTGTGATACTTGTAACAGTTTAGAAGATGAAATTCACCTTTTAGACAATTGTGTAAAGTACAATACTTACAGATTCCTAATCGATATATGTCGTCCAAATGCAAAGCCTAGTGAATTGATCCTTCTAACAGAAATACAGCCAAGGCTGGCGAAATGTGTTGACGAATGTTTCTCTTCTTAATATGCTCATGTTTATGTTTCATTGTGTCTTATAAACTTGAAGATTTTATGACAATAAAAAGTATTCTATTCTGTTCTATTATATTCACACACACACACACACACACACACACACACACACACACACAAGATCCGATCTAAAAGTAGCCTCACTCTCATGCCAATCAGTTCGTTTCACACCTCACAAAATAACCAGCTTGTAAATCGGCAAAGGTATGGGCTTGCCGGGCAGCTGAGTGAACAGGTGACAACGGCGAGGAAAGCAGCAGGTTGATTGTGGAGGAATGCGGAGAAAAAGCACCCCGGGGATCACTGGCGTAACCGCAGACCCCAACCTTGGCAAGATCCCACAGCGTGTGACAGCCACCCGCCGTCAGCGCCGCGGGGTCCCCATTGAAGCAGGCAGGGCACAATGGCGCAATTTCCCTTCTTGTTTTTTCTTCCAAACCACTTACGATGACACTGAACCAGTCCCCGGAGTAAAAGTAAACCTGCTTTTATTCGTGGGGCGGTTGTTCGTTTCACGGAACACCAATCGTTCGGAAACATTGCTACGCGTGACACTACTCATGGTTTTACTCCTGTGTTTCATTCCTAAATGCCAACCCTCCCCTCCCCCACCCCACCCCACATACACACAGACCTTTTCAAGATTTAGGCCTGGAATTCCTCCTAGGACCATTTCAAAAGATACTGTCACTGGCCATGTTTATGTTTTAAAGAAAATGCGCACCTGGAGATACTATTGATTGAAATTTGAGACAGACTTAACCGGAACTTTTTGATCTCCCTTCTGTTATGGAAAGAAAATTCCAGAACAGTTGTGAAGACAGCGGGAGAGAGTTGGTGGGTGGAAGACGGATGAGAACCATGTGACACAAGGCAGTCTCAGTATATTATTAGATTAAATGAAAATAATAGTAATGATTAGAAGAAGATGAAGACGAAGACGAAGAAGAATGGTAATATGAATAATAACACACAATGATAATAATTATTATAGTATAGTATAGATAGTACTTATATGGCACAAACTCCCCACATAATCGGCTCGAAGCTCATCACAGGAAACAATACATTTACAATAGTGGATAATAACGTACCTCTGCAATGAAATAAATAATTAAAATATGTGTATCTGTACGCACCAAGACAATACTACAAATTGCAGATTATGAACAATCACACACAACCAGACACACACACGAGCGCGCGCGCGCACGCACACACACAATATGCCCTACACACGCACTTGCGCACACAACCAGAACGCACACACACACGCTCGCGCACACACACAGAAAACAAACACAGGCACACACACACTTTATGATGATTTCAGCAGAGGGAAAAGTGGGGTGGGTAGGAGAATGAAGACTGCAGAAAAACAGCTATACTTCATCACACCCAAAGTCCTGTTTGAGCAGTGAGTTTTCAAGGTTGCTTTTAAAGAGGACAGGTTGGAAAGTGCCGGAGATCCAGAGGAAGAGGACTCCAGACAGAAGGTGCTTGATATAGTCCCTTTGGCTTTGAATGAGCTTTTCAACATAAGAGCTGAGAGAACGAGAAGGGGTATAAGGACAGATGCTAAGTAAGATGGAAGAGATCCTTCAAAGTGGCGATAAGCCAATATGGCAATTTTGTATCGAATTCTGTTCTGGTGGATAACCAATGAAGTTAACGTTAAAGTAGTGTGACGTGGTCCTTTTTTTACTTTCTGAAAATGATTCTCGCAGCATTGTTCAAAATATCTGAATGCGTGACAAATAATCAGAAGGCAAACCAGCAAGAAGTGAATTGCAGTAGTGAATGCAACGTCGGATCAAGGAGCAGATAAACTGAGTGGTTGCTTCAATAGTTAGATGCGGTTGAGTGCTATGGATTTTCTTCAATTTGAAGTGTGCAGTTTTACATAATAATAATAATGGTAATAATAATGATGATGATGAAGATGATGATGATGATAATAATAATAATAATGATAATAATAATAAGAAGAACTATTATTATTATTATAGTTATAGAAGAAGAAGAATGATAACGGATGCTTTTATAGTACTCTATCCACAAAACTGCTCTAGATGCATTACAAAATATAATATGCTACAGAACACATCACATCAATAACACCTATCTGTAACAATGTCCACGTCGTGGAGAGCTGTTTGGCGTGCGGCATGAATAATTATTTTTAGCGTTCTGCTGACAAACCGATTGTATCCTGAGAACAAAAAACAAACAAATATTGTCCGGGTTTGAGATATGACCCGAGACTGGACACGACAAGGTGCACTTGGCACTGTGTCAGTAGCAATGTGATGTCACCCTTAGTCTATTATGCTGGTGTTTATCTATTTTCCGATCCGGTGTTGATGACGTGCAATCAGGTCGGCCAGGCAGAAGGAGTGGGCGGGCAGGTTTGGTGGCCTCTTCCCTGTCCGTCAGCGTGTGGCCGTGGCCAGTACCGTGTACAGTTCGTGGCCTGCCCAGCTGGGCCGTCACGCGCTGTCTGCTCCACATGCTCTGCCTGTGTGCTGACAAGAAACAGATCATGCAGTTTAACGTTTCGGACAGAGGGCTATGTAATGGTCGTCACTGATTTGATTGGTGCTCCCTGCCCTCTCTCATATGAATGCATATACAAACATACAGATATATAGATGTGTATGTGTGTGTGTGTGTGTGTGTGTGCGTGTGTGTGTGTGTGTGTGTGCGTGCGTGCGTGTGTGTTTATCGTTAGAGAGAGGTGCGTGTGTGTGTGTCAGTAGTGTTTGTGTGCGTGTGTGTGTGAAAATGAAGACTGACCAATCGAAAAGAACAGATTAGGGTATTGTTATAACACACACACACACACACACACACACACACACACACACACACACAGAGAGAGAGAGAGAGAGAGAGAGAGAGAGAGAAAGGAGTGTTGGGGTATGGGGGGTACACGCACACAATAACCAGCCGAACTGGCTCTTCCATCGAGCTCGTCTCTTCTCACAAAGTGGATTAGCTGGCTTTGACCTCGCGCACTGCAAGTCACTCTTCCACACCAAAGAAACAGGGACCACTCAACATGTTTCCCCCACAGCACGCCACAAGCCAGCACTGAGCGAGAATTAATTTGTTCGCCTCGGGTTATTTACGACAGCCCAGGACTCCGGCGCGATTGCCAGTCACACGGACAATGCCGACTAATACCGAACAATACCGAAGGGCTGTGAGTGAGGTGGAGGGGATGGGAGGATGGGAGTGAAAGGCAGAAACGACGCTTCAATCGAGGGACCCACCAGATTTACGGGATTCCGTCAAATCATAAATCGTCTTCTCCCTCCTTCGCCAGACACACAGTACTATGCCGGTGTAATGTCCCAAAGCCCCCCACCCCCACCCCCTCCCACCCCTTCCGTAGGTTCTCCGGAGGACGCATCAGTGTCCTAAATCGTCCCCAGGGGAACTTGTCGGTGTCCTAAATTGTCCCTAGGGGAGTAGTCAGTGCCCTAAAATGTCCTACGGGGGAGACATTATGGGACGCCCCCACCCCCACCCCTCCCGGCCCCCCTACCCACATGCTGTTTTGAAAGAGAACAGGTTTTGTTGTTTTTTTACAAGTGACTTACAAATGCTGACCCAGCGACATCATTTGAAAATCTATCCCAAAACGTCCCCCACCCCGTGTTGCACACAATATATACAACCATTCCCTCCTTTTGTGTTATATTTAAATACATTACGTGTATATCTTGATATATGTGTGACATCTCGGCAGGTTTTCACCTCTGACCACTACTGTGTGGTCATTGCTGACCACTGCGTAGCAAATCTCAACAGTGTTTAAACTGTGTTATTTTGCCACATATGTGTATCATTGTGTCTTGGCAGGTTTTCGTTTGATACCTGACCATTGGTGATCAATGTGTTCAAATTGCATAAGTTTCTGACGGTTATAAAGTATCATTACTTTTTGACAGGATTTGACCATGACCATTAACTGAAAACTGCTGACTACTGCTGACCAATACAGACTTCTACTTGCCCATGTTGACAACTAACCACAACCCGAAAGTGTTCTTTCACGATTGGGCATCATTTTGGTTATTGGCAGGTTTGGTTTTGTTTTTTGTTTTTTTACCAATGACGTACACATGCTGACCACCATTGCTTTTTTCCAGAAGCGCTTTTTGACTTAATGCAGACCCCAAGGGACTTATGCTTTCTCTATGTCCCTTTATTGTCCAGTCCAAATTTTGTTCAAAATCAGCGCATAAGTTCCTGAAATGCTGCTTATCGATTCACTTCTGTAAACAATGTGAGTCCATGTAATAACCTGGTGATAAAAACTATTTCTAACAAACACAAAAAGACAAAAAACCCACAACCAATTGGGATGAAAACGTGCATTACCTCGTTCTGAAAGCCAGGGATACGAGGTCGAGACAAGCATGAGCCTGATCATGGTATTATTTGCACACGAGTTTGACTCAGATAAATAGAATCAATCTGTGTGTGTGTGTGTGTGTGTGTGTGTTTGTGTCTGTGTCTGTGTGCCTGTGGTAAACTTCAACATTGTCATTTCCTCTGGAAATACTTTGCCACCACCAAACCTGGCTTTAACACAGTAAGAAAAAAATCTTCACAGTCACACCAATAATAGGTTCTAAGTTTCCCGAATGTAGCCATACATCCGGATCATTCACAGTTTATTTCGTTGATGCTCGATCCAGATCCAAACACACTATATAGCCGCTTCCCGGTTGTCGGAATGCAGGCTATGTTTGGTAAGAAGACGACATGACCTCGTTTTTCTTGTTCACAGTTAAAAGAAATAAAAATTCTGGACAGAACACATACAGTGACACCAACATATCATCGACGTGTTTACTGCCTATTAATATCCTAAAGTGGACACTGAATTAACTAGAATGAACATAAAGCTTAAAAGAAAAATTGAATCGACTGTTTCACTTAGTATTGGTCAGCCTTGTCCTAACTGGTCTGTGCAGATATTGACAAAATAGCTACATGTTGCAGTATGCCTGAGGCGATGTCAACGTCTCCTTTACTGCCGAATTTTAAAAGAATTCCACAACGCATAGGGATGAAAACGTGCATTACCTCGTTCTGAATGCCATGGATACGAGGTCGAGACAAGCATGAGCCTGATAATGGTATTATTTGCACACGAGTTTGACTTAGATAAACAGAATCAATCACATGGTCTCAATAAACGAAATAATATGTATAGCATTTACTGTTATTATTTTCCTTAGCCCATACATTTTGCCCAACAACAAAGCAATTACTAATCCTAGAATTTACAAAATCAGTTGTTCTTGCTTTTCCTACCAAGACAATAGCAGTCATTGAAAAATAATGCCGAAAATGGGAGAAACAACGGTAGTGCTTAAAAAACACCTACTATGTTCCCATAATTACTAACATGTGTAAACAAAGTGATTCTATGTTATAATGCGGTGTGTGTGTGTGTGTGTGTGTGGTAAACTTTAACATTGCCATTAATTTTCTCTGGAATACTTTATCTGCCACCACCAAATTTGGCTTTAACACAGTAAGAAAAAATCTTCACAGTCACACCAATAATAGGTTGTAAGTCTCCCGAATTTAGTCATATATCCGTATCATTAAGTTTACTTCGTTGATGCTCGATCCAGATCCAAAAAGTACTATACAACCGCTTCTCGCAGGCTATGTTTGGTAAGAAGACGACATGATCTCGTTTTTCTTATTCCCAGTTAAAAGAAAAGAAATACAAATTCTGGACAGAACACAGTCTTACAGTGACACCAACGTGTCATCGACGTGTTTACTGCTAAAACTTGAATCGACTGTTTCACTTAGTATTGGTCAGCCTTGTCTAAACTGGTATGTGCAGATCTTGACAAAATAGCTACATGTTGCTGTGTGCCTGAGGTGAAGTCAACGTCTCCTTTACTGCCGAATTAAAAAGAAAACCTTAAATAATCATCAACATGTTTACCGTATATAAATATTTTAAAGTGGATACTGAATTAACTAGAATGAACATAAAAGAGAAATATGTGTAGTTTCTCAGTGAGTGTAACTTCTGAAGCCTGTCGAACAGGGATCTCTGCAGATCTAGAGAAAACGGCCACATATTGCAGTATTCTTGAGGCGATATGAACGTCTCATTTACCGCGGACTTAAAAGAAA
This sequence comes from Babylonia areolata, assembly GCF_041734735.1. Classification (NCBI taxonomy): domain Eukaryota; kingdom Metazoa; phylum Mollusca; class Gastropoda; order Neogastropoda; family Buccinidae; genus Babylonia; species Babylonia areolata. Next base: position 8,338,055 of record NC_134898.1, on the reverse strand, counting down.
TCCTTAAATGTCCGAGATGTACCAAAATAACATGATTTAAACAGCGTTATCATTTCGTCGACTGTTATCGATTTATTACGCTAAAAGAATATGCTTCAGTAATATTTTTTGAATGCCACTGGCAGACTGTTGTTAACGCTCTCCTTTTAAGCTCCTTTCCGCGAAGCTTTAAAATGATAAACGCACAACACATTAATCTTTAACTCTTTTTTTTCAAGTGAGTCTTGGAGGCCTTGCTTCTCTTGTTTTTGATTTCAAATACACGCTTTTTGTGTTTGAAACACCCATACAGATACACCCCTCTCTCTCTTTCTCTCTCTCTCTCTCTCTTCTTTATTTTTCATTTGCCTTTCATTTGATTTCTCACAGAAAAACACAGTTAATGTGTATGGAGAAGGCTGATATCATGTTGAGACGGTTGTGCACATCTTGTGACTTTAAAATGTTAATAGATAAATAAATGAATGAATAAATAAATAATTCCATTGACTAATTTCTAAGAAATTGCCTAAAATATCCCATCGGTTGATGTTCTCCCCAGACATATACTCCTCCCAGATCTATGTTCCATCAAATCTATCCCTGGGTCTACATAGTCCCCCAGATCAATGTTTGTTTTTGAGTAGCTGTCAGTGGTCAGCAGTGGCTAATAGTAGCCAGTGGTAACAACCAGTTAAAGGGAACTAAAATTGGATACAAGAGTTCCCATAATCCGGAAATATCTCACAATAACGCAAGCTGCCCACTGTTGTGAAATCTTGTCTGTAAATAATCTTATCAAGCCAGGAAGACTTAATATTGTATAAACTGACATGATAAGATAATTATGGCATTATGGATTTTCTGGATTGTGGTCATTTGTGGTCGGCAGTGGTCAGCAATGATCAGCATAAGTCAGTAGTGGTCAGTCAACGATCAAATCCCTGTCAAGAAGTCATAGAGTATACTGCATACGCGTCAAAAGAAATACAATCGATCTGAACAGACTTCAGTAGTGGTCAGCAGTGGTCAGTTAACCATAAAAGAATAATAAACTGTCAGGGCGTGATAACTGTACACAAACAAAGAACCCAATCTGAACACTTGTTTTGCGGTCAGTGGTGTCAAGTAGAGGCCAGTAATGAATAGAATACAGACCTGATAGGTGGGGAGGAGGCGTGGGGGAATAAGGATGACCCTTTTCAACCCTTAACTCAGAGCACGGATCCAGAAGGCTTTGTTAAAAGACAAAAAGCGATAATTCATATTATTCAAATTATCTTAAAGCCAAGTTCGGAATACACTAGATTTCATACATAGAGAAAAGGAGCCATGACAAGAGAGGTGGAAATAGAGAAGAATGCGTGTTGGAGTGGTAGTAGTCAGTTTTATGTCCTTCAACTCCAATATTAGTCAAAGTGATATTGGACAAATAATAATGATAATAACAATAATGATAATAATAACAATGATTTTTTAAGCATCAGAGAAGGGGTGATGTGGATGAGGAGCAGGAAAAATGGAGAAGGGGTGTAATTGTATGTGTGTGCGCATGCTTGTGTGTGTGTGTGTGTGCGCGCGCGCGCGTTCGTTCTTTAGTTTAGCGTCTTTTCACTATCAGTGATATTAGACAATTGAAAAAAAGGGGGGCAGGGACAGGGGAGAGGGAAGAGGAAAACAGAAAAGGTAGAAAACTTTTTTTTTAAATTATAAAATAAAAAAGAAAGAAAGAAAGAAAAAAAAGCATAACTAACATGCCATCACATTTAACAGTAACAATTCAATAATGATAACAATAATCAGAAACCATTAACACAATTCTGAAGTACAAAGGAATGTAGAAATAGGGCGATGTACTATTGCTTGAGAAAGTTCGACCATAAGACCTCGTCAGAAATAACTTTCCAAAAATCATCTGCAGAATAGTTATTCTCTTTTGAAATACTTGGGCAACAAGCGTAACTGCTGACAGTGGAACAAACAATGACGCAATCTGAACTGCTTACCACAGATGCATGTAACATTTCTACTATGTCTTCAGCGCATCAAGTTTTATACAGAAGAAAATAGAGGTTTTTAATCTTGTATAGCGCCTATGCCGGTCCCAAGCCCGGATGAAAAAGTGAGGAGGGTTGGGCGTGGGGCTAGCAACCCTACCCTGTAAAAAAACCAGCTTGCTACAGAAACGCCAACAACAGACCAAGAGATTACTACCCTGGAAGAGGAAGGGTTCTCGTCAAGAGGACATATGACGCCATGTGGTGAAAGCCGTCAGTTTACGGAAGCTACAGGGCCGACCCCCCTTCTATCGACTAGGACCATCAATGTCGGAACATGAAATGTGATGACCATGTATGACACGGGAAAAATATCACAAGTAAGGACAGAGATGAAAAGCTACAACCTCACACTGCTTGGAATCAGCGAGACCCGTTGGAGACAGTCAGGACAAAGGAGACTGCTCACCGGAGAGATGTTGCTGTATTCCAGCCACGAAGAAGACAACGCTCCACACACAGAAGGCGTAGCACTCATGTTGTCAAGACCTGCACAGCGAGCTCTGATTAAATGGGAAGCACACGGATCAAGAATCATCACAGCGTCCTTCAGAACGAAGATGAAGAGGATAAAGATGAACGTTATCCATTGCTATGCCCCAACTAACGAAAGTAATGAAGAAGCCAAAGACCAGTTCTATGACAGACTGCAGAAAGTCATGGCCAAGTACCCAGAGAAAGATGTCAACATCCTCATGAGTGACCTCAATGCCAAAATCGGGCAGGACAACACCGGATACGAGGAAGTGATGGGAAGACACGGACTGGGAGAGATGAATGAGAACGGCGAGATATTTGCAGACTTCTGTGCAATGAACAACCTGGTCATCGGTGGCAGCACCTTCCCCCACAGAAGAGTACACAAGGCCACGTGGGTATCTCCTGACCTAGTGACTGAGAATCAGATCGACCATATCTGCATGGCCAAGAGATTCAGGAGGTCTCTGCAGGATGTAAGGGTTAGAAGAGGAGCAGATGTCGCATCTGATCACCACTTGCTGGTAGCAAGGCTGAAACTGAAGCTGAAGAAGAACTGGACAGAGGCAACAACGAAGAGACAGAAGTTCAATATCACCCTGCTGAAAGACTCTAAGACCAGAGAAGAATTCAGAGCGTCTCTCACCAACAAGCATCAAGTGCTACAGGAACTGCTTGAAGAGGCAGACATTGAGAACCAGAGGCAGAAAGTGAAAGAGATAGTTACATCAACCTGTCAGGAAGTAGTAGGCCCCAAGAGATACCAACAGAGGGAATGGATATTGGGAGACACACTGCGCAAGATCCAGGAGAGGAAGCAGAAAAAGGCAGCAGTAAATAACAGCCGTACAAGAGCAGCAAAGGTCAAGGCACAAGAAGACTTCACAGAAGCCAACAGAGAAGTGAAGAGGAGCGCAAAAGCAGACAAGCGCACGTATATCAACGGCCTGGCAGAGGAGGCCGAGGAAGCAGCAGCCAGAAATGACATGAAGACGCTCTATGACACCAGCAAGAAACTGTCAGGGAAGTACATCAGGCCCGAGCGACCAGTGAAAGACAAGGAAGGAAACACAGTTCAGGGAACTGAACGAGAACTGATGAGATGGGCAGAGCACTTTGAAGAGCTGCTGAACAGACCCGTCCCTCCAAATCCCCCAGAAATCAACCCAGCTGATAGAGACTTGGACATCAACTGTGGGAACCCAACCAGGGAGGAGATCAGGAAAGCCATCAAACTACTGAGGAACGGCAAAGCAGCAGGACCTGATGATATCCCTGCGGAAGCACTCAAGGCAGATCTGGAGACCACAGTAGAGATGCTGTACCCTCTCTTCGAGAAGATTTGGGAAGAAGAAGAAGTACCAGCAGACTGGAAAGAGGGCTACCTCATCAAGCTACCCAAGAAAGGAGACCCCAGCAACTTCGCCAACTACAGAGGAATAACGCTTCTGTCAGTGCCAGGAAAGGTCTTCAACAGGATCCTGCTTGAGAGAATGAAAGGTGCAGTCGACCCCCTTCTCCGAGACCAGCATGCTGGCTTCCGCCAGAACAGATCATGCATTGACCAGATCGCCACCTTGCGCATCATCGTCGAGCAGTCCTTAGACTGGAACTCATCGCTGTATATCAACTTCGTCGATTACGAGAAGGCCTTCGACAGCATAGACCGCGAAACCCTCTGGAAGCTGCTACGTCACTATGGAGTGCCAATCAAGCTGGTCAACCTGATCAAGAACTCTTATGAGGGAATGAGGTGCCGGGTGATCCATGGAGTACAGCTCACAAACAGCTTCGAGGTGAAGACTGGAGTCAGGCAAGGCTGTCTCCTGTCACCTTTCCTCTTCCTCCTGGCACTTGACTGGACCATGAAAACATCAACAGCGGACAGAAGAAACGGAATCCAGTGGACACTGCTTGACCAGCTAGATGGCCTGGACTTCGCGGATGACCTGGCACTGCTTTCCCACAGTCACCAGCAAATGCAGGATAAGACAACAGAGCTGGCAGCCACTTTATCACAAGTCGGCCTCAACATCCACAAGGGCAAGACCAAGATTCTCAAGATCAACACAGCAAGAGAGGACCCAGTCACAGTGCATGGGAGCAAGCTGGAAGAGGTAGAGGCCTTCACGTACTCGGGCAGCATCATCGACATGCAGGGTGGCACAAACGCAGACGTCAGAGCAAGAATCGGCAAAGCGAGGGCAGCATACTTGCAACTGAAGAACACCTGGAGCTCCAAGGTGTTGTCGATTAGCACGAAGATCAGGCTGTTCAACTCCATCGTCAAGTCAGTCGTTCTGTATTGGGCAGAGACATGGAGGACAACAAAGACCACCATCAGGAAAGTGCAGACCTTCATCAACAGCTGCCTGAGAAGGATCCTCCGGATACGCTGGCCCGACACTATCAGCAACGCAGACCTGTGGCAGCGTACCAAGCAGCTGCCAGCCGAAGACGAGATTCGGCCTATGCTCCGTGGGGAGTGATGGGCATAACTGAACTAACTGATAGCAAGCTGATGGATTCGGCATCTTTTCTTTAATAATATTTTCGAGGAAAAATGTTTTAAAAACTTTTCCTTTCATCGGTTATGAAATCGACCCCATGCTGATTTTTCTAACAAAGTGTATGCATCTTTTACGGAAAGACGGACATGTATTTTTGTCGATTTTTTTCTGAATCTTGTGCACCTCTTTTAGCTGCTTTATCAGCAGTTTCATTGCCATGAATGCCCACATGATAAGGCATCCAACAAAAACTTACCTCAGTCCCTTTAATCCTAAAAAAATGTACCAAATGATTTGCCTCAATAACAAAGTCAGGTCTTGTTTCAAGGCTAAATAATTCCAGAGCGTAAAGTACTGATTTGGAATCAACAAAGAATGTTATTTTCGAGAAAACTATTTGATGACTCACTAAGTAGTTCAGAGCTTGTATAATAGCAATTAGCTTAGCCGTGAATATGGAAAGATGTTTTCCAATAAAGTAAGATTCTTCAACTTTAAAGGCAAGAATATAGAAACCCTCACAAGTATTTTTGTCATCAAGAACAGACCCATCTGTAAATATATGGAGATGATTCTGATATTTTTCTGCTATATGAATTCTGGCAGTACTTGTCGTGATATTGATGTTTTCTTCATATTTTGTTTCAGAATAACTTATATCAAAATCTGCTTTCAACATTTCCCAAAAAGGAACAGGAGTCTGATGTGGTTTTGCAGTAACTCTTTCATGTTAACATCAGATTCTTGAAACGTAAGTTGCAACTGTTTCTTGTGATGAAATGGCTTTAGCTCTTTTAGGAAAATCAATGTAGATCTTACTGTCAGTTTATCAGCAATGAATTTTTTTGTCATTGAAGTGTATCTCACAGCGATTTTTTCTGTTTCTAACTCACGATGTTCATTTAAGGGAAGAATTCCGGCTGTGTGTGTGGTTTTTTGTTTTGTTTTTGTTTTTGTTTTGTTGTTGTTGTTGTTTTTGGTTTTTTTGTTGTTGTTTGTTTGTTTGTTTTTTGTTTGTTTTGTTTTGTTTTTTGGTGGGTTTTTTTCGAACATTTTTATTCATACAAAGCTTTACATACCAAATAAATATTTCACATTAGGAAGGCACAACAATATAGTGATCCCAACATCAACTATTCCACATCAAGTATCACATTGGCAGAACAGCAAATATCAATTCAAACATTGATCTGTGTGATATTATAACGCACGAATTACAATGAAATTGTAGAAATGACAGTATTGAAACTATCCGTTCACACATTGATTCCACTGGTACTGCTGAGCCCAATTCATATCAAAATAGTATAGGTTTAATTATACATAATACAAATCTCTCAGCACAAATTTGTTATTTTCCATGGATATTCTAAAAACATGCTTGTCAATTTCATATGTCTTTTTAAAAAAAATAAGATCTTTTATGAACATTTGTTTAGTTGGATTTACTTTATTGATTCAACATTTGTATATAAAGAATTTGGCTATCATTAAGATGTGTGAGAAGCAACCATCAATTTTTGTTTTATCGTCGCACCCACGTAGCACAAACATATAGTTCAGATCAAGTCTATCACAGTTTGGACACTTTTCTTTAAAATATCGTACAAACTTTGTCCAAAACACCTGTACATGATTACATTCCCATAGATAGTGTAGGATTGTGTCTTTTATATCTTTACAAAAATTACATTTGTTGTCTGTTAACTCTCCCATATTCCTCAACATAGAATTTGTCACAAGGACACGATAATTAATCGGAAACCATTTTAATTTTATTTCTTGTATCTTTCGTGTATTTGAAAAAAATCTTCCATTCGAGTTGATTTTAAAAACAATGATAGCAATTTTTACAAGCATTTAGTAGTACTGGCTTCCCAATAAATATATCATAAAATGAATGTGTTCCCTTTGAAGCTTTTATATTAATACTAAAAGCTTTATTGTAATCCTTTGGTCAGGTCAGATAGATATATCTGCTACTGGTAACCTGGATCCCAGTACTACCTGTCACAGGGTCGAATTGCTGGCGACTAAACCAGCACCTCCATCAGTCCTCTCAGGAGCATGGTGAGGAGGGTGGCTAGACACCCTGGTGGAAATAAATGACCCATCAAAGGGCGCCAGCTCTGGAAAGCTACCTGCGGCCACCTAGCTAAGGGAGTAAACCCTGACAGAAAATCCGGTGCAGGGCCCCAAAGGCGGTTGGATGGCAAACTTTGTCACTTTCCGGCAGTTCCTGCGGCCGTGTTGGCACCAAAACGTAACAGCCTTGCTGTTCCTTTAGATCTATCAGCGAGGTGGAGAGGGGGGACAAGCTACATGGGCAACAGCCTGTCTTCCATATTACATTGCCCAGGCTTATATCCGTCCATCCATCCACAAACACCTTGCACCTAAAACCTGGAGAAGACACTCGCACTAGCGTCGGAACACACACGTGAAGCAATAGTTGTCGGCTATAAGTTAGCGCTCAACTGGCGTAGAGCCGACGCCAGTGGTTGCTTTTGACGGTGGAAGGGACCTTCACGTCCAACTGGACAGCTACCGCCCGCCCAAGCTGGGCAGCCCCCAGCCAGTTAGGTGCTGTCCCACCACGACCTGCCATCTTCTATGGGTGTATGAAGATTAGGAGAATATCCGACAAGCAGGTCGTTAATTTCCGCACCAGGCAAAAAGAAAACTTCAAGAAATGGATCAACAATGAAACTGGCCTGTTGGAATGTCCGGACAATGATGCCTGGGCTCTCCCAAGATCTGCAAGACATCAGTGACGCCAGAAAGACGGCCGTCACAAACAGCGAGCTACAGAGACTAAATGTGGACATTGCCACTCTGCAGGAAACACGGCTGGCTGACTCAGGAACACTAAAGGAGAGGGACTACACCTTCTTCTGGCAAGGAAAGAGCTCTGATGCCCCAAGAGAGTACGGAGTAGGCTTTGCAGTCAGGAACAGCCTGCTGAACATGATCGAACCAGGCAGCGGCGGTTCAGAACGACTCCTGACTCTCCGCCTCAGCACCTCCGAAGGCTATGTCACTCTCGTCAGCGCATATGCCCCAACTCTGTCTGCTTCTCCAGAGGCCAAGGATGAGTTCTACGAAAATCTCGCATCATCCATGAGGAACATCCCCAGGACAGAACAACTTGTTCTCCTGGGCGACTTCAATGCCAGAGTGGGTGCAGACAACGATTCGTGGCCCTCCTGTCTCGGTTCCTTTGGAGTGGGGAAAATGAATGAGAACGGACAGCGACTACTTGAGTTTTGCGCCTGCCATGAGCTGTGCATCGCCAACTCCTTCAGGACGAAGCCCCAACACAAAGTCTCCTGGAGGCACCCGCGCTCAAAACATTGGCACCAACTGGATCTGATCCTAGTAAGACGAGCTGCCATCAGAAACATTCTCCACACTCGCTCTTAGCACAGCACAGACTGTGACACGGACCACTCTCTGGTATGCTGCAAGATCAGACTGCAACCAAAGAAGTTCCACTGCTCAAAGAAACAAGGGAACTCTCGCACTGACGTCAGCAAGATGTCTCAGCCAGACCTTGTAGAACAGTTCGCAGAGGCCTTTGAGAGAGAATTCGATGCATTGCAGCCCAGAGACTCTGCCACAGAAAGATGGGAAACGCTACGAGACACCACGCACCGCATTGCTATGGCCACCTCTGGGAAGAAAGTCCCACGACTGGTTTGAGGCCAAATCATCAGAGATGACTCCCATTATTGAGGCCAAGCGCGCTGCACTCACCGAGTACAAACGGTCACCCAGTGAGAAGAACCTGCAAATCCTCAGGGCCGCCAGGAGTAAGGTTCAGCTTAACGCCAGGCGATATGCAAATGAGTACTGGACAGAGCTCTGCGAAGAGATACAGAATGCTGCTGAAAGAGGCAACATCCGAGGGATGTATGATGGCATCAAGAAGGCAATGGGACCAACACAGAGCAAGACTGCCCCCCTCAAATCCTCCACTGGGGATGTAATCAACGATCCTAGCCAGCAGATGGAGAGATGGGCGGAACACTACTCCGACCTCTACTTCACAGAAAACATGGTATCCAATTCAGCCCTCGATGCCATCAAGTGCATGCCGGTCATGGAAGAACTTGACGCAGAGCCAACTGAGGACGAAGTCAGCAATGTCATTAACAGCCTAACATCAGGAAAGGCACCTGGCAGCGACGGAATTCCCCCAGACCTCATTAAACACTGCAAGACTACTCTTCTGCATCCTCTGCACACAGTCCTCTGTCAGTGCTGGAATGAGGGACGCCAAGATCATCACCCTGTACAAAAACAAGGGTGAAAGGAGCGACTGCAACAACTGCATAGGCATCTCGTTTCTCAGCATTGTAGGCAAAGTCTACGCTCGGGTCCTTCTAATCCGCCTGAGTCATGTTCTTTGCCGACGATGCCGCAGTTGTGACCCACACCCAGCGGGACTTGCAGTCACTACTGGACCGCTTCTCCCAGGCCTGCAAAGATTTCTGTCTGACCATCAGTCTCAAGAAGACAAACGTCCTAGGCCAAGACACGCCATCTCCGCCAGCCATCACCATTGATGACTACGAGCTTGAAGCCATCCATCAATTCACTTACCTTGGGTCCACCATCACCAACAACCTCTCCCTTGACACAGAGATCAACAAGCGGATCTGGAAGGCAGCCACAACGCTAGACCGCCTCACACAAAGAGTGTGGACAAATCCCAAGCTGACCACGAAGACAAAGATGGCCGTATACAACGCCTGCGTCTTCAGCACCTTGCTGCATGGCAGTGAGGCGTGGACCACACACGCTCGTCAGGAGAAAAGGCTCAATACCTTCCACCTGAGAAGCCTACGGCGCATACTCGGCATCTCCTGGCAAGACTAGGTGACAAACACCGAAGTCCTGACTCGCACTGGCCTCCCGACCATGTATACCATGCTGAGACAGCGTCGGCTGCGCTGGCTGGGCCACATTCACCGCATGGAAGATGGTCGCATCCTAAAAGACATCCTTTATGGAGAGTTCGCCATGGGGCAGAGAAGCATCGGCCGCCCACAGCTGAGATACAAAGACGTTTGCAAACGTGACATGAAGGCGCTTGAGATCAACACTGAGTCCTGGGAGGACCTTGCAGATGACAAGCAACAGCTGGAGAAGCACTCTCAAGAATCAGCTACGGATTGGTGAGGACAAACTGTCAGCTGCTGCAGCAGAAAAGCGAGCTCGCAGAAAAGGAACGGCAGCCAACAGACCAGCATCAGCTTACACATGTGACCGCTGCGACAGAGACTGTCTCTCTCGCACCGGTTTCTACAGTCACAGGCGACGCTGCCTGGTCCAAGCAGACAGCCCAGTTAGACATTAGGTCGGATATACTCTATCCATGGTCAGCCATGACCGAAGGAGACCTACGTACATGCGTATTGTAATCCACTCTATTCTGATTGTTACTTAATACAATATTCTTTTCTCTTAAGAAGCTTCTAATTGAAGACATTTCTAACCCAATCTTCGAAATACAATACTTTGCCCCCAATCTTAAATTTGTTATAAAAAAAAAAACAATGGTTCCATCAAAATGTCTTGTTCATCATGTACATCCACGGTGTCAAAACATTCTGAATAACTGTGAAAAACTTCTTTCCAAAAAGGGTTTAACATTCGCCCTACAACTTTCAGTGTTATTGAGCCATATTTCTGTAGCGTTCCAACCTCTGGACATTCTTTTAACAATATCTTTTTCCATTTAGGACTAAATGGCTGATTACAGATTTTTTTTCAAGCCATATGAGTTTCAGGGATTTTATAAATGATGGAATGTGTGGAATATTTATACCTCCGTTTTGGATATTATGCATTGTTATTGATCTTTTAACTTTCTTTCTTTTTATGTCCCATACAAAATCAAAACACATTTTTGGCAATTTTTTAATACTGTCGTCTGGTGGGTTTGGAAGCATAATCCATAAATATGTTAACTTAGATAATAAAGGTGACTTAAGCATAGCTACTCTTCCTAGTGGTGTAACAGATCTATTCATCCATATATTAAATAGCTTTTTTGTCTCATTGAACTTGTCTTATATTTAATTCTGCCATTTTACGTTGGTCGTTAGTAAACCACAGCCCTAGTATTTTGAATTGTGGAGGATTCCAGTTCATTTTCTAATTCGGTATACACCTAGTATTACTATTACATTTACTTCCCAGCCATACGTTACATATTGTTTCATAATTTAATTTCAATCCTGAGATTGCTTCAAATTCCCCAAGTACTTTGAAGAGTTTTTCAAAAGATTTATTGTCTCCTTCTAGAAAGAAAGAAGTGTCGTTAGCGAACTGGCTTATTTTACATTCTGTCAATAGTAAGTAGTGTTGTTTTGACACCTTATGTTTTTGTGTTGTTTTTTAACGAAAGAAAATTTGGAAAAAAAATTCAAAAATTTTCAGAAAAAACGGGGAGAAGTCAATGACCGGTCAGTGTGTCAGTACTGAAAGGTCAGTCGGTCATTAAGTCATTAGGTCAATGACTTATCAGTGTGTCAGTACTGAAAGGTCAGTTGGTCATTAAAAGACGGCCATAAGTCATTAGGTTAAGGACTTAACAATTGTCAGCAAGTTAATAAATTCACACACATATGGAAAACACACGTGTCTTTCAGGTCATGTAGAGTGTGGGGACAGAGAACTACTGGTACACCAAGGCTGATCCAATCTGGGTCAGAGGAAATGTGTGCGCGCATATTAAAATGTGAATGACAAAGCGAAAAGTGGCGTGAGACAATCTTATCATGTAGTGGTCATATTATTGCTGTATACGTTACTGAAAATAGCTATAAAAGTCATGCAAAGTTCACAAACGTGATCCCCTCGACATGTTTCAGAATTAACATACTTTCATAATCACTGAAACGGGTCATCATCCCCGAGGTCATGTAAAGTTCACACACTTTCATAATCACTGAACTGGTTCACCCAGTGGTCAGTTATAGTTCACACACTTTCATAATCACTGAACTGGGTACATTTTCCAGAGGTCAGCTGTGTGTCTGTGTGTGTTTGCATGTACGTGTGTGTGTTATTTGTATGCCAGACATACATGTATACTGCGTTTGCAAAAAGGGGGAGAGGAATGGAGTCAGAAAACGAGCGAATGCATGAATACATCTCATTTAACATCTGTGTCTGTAAACATATGTATGTCAGTGAACGTCAGTAAGAGAATGTGTGTGTGTGTGTGTGTGTGTGTGTGTGTGTGTGTGTGTGTTCAGTCGCAATACATTATTGACCTATGGACTATGGAGTGGACAAATTATGTTTCTGGCATGGATTAAATGAACATCAACACCCATATTTCGTTCCTTCTGAATGACTTCAAATCGGCTTCACTTGAGAATATATTAGCAAAGGCTAAAAGGCAGTTGTAAAAATTCGTTTCACACAACGTACACCCGACCTGATTAATTTAATCCTAAACGAAGAAAGTTCTGTCAGTGCTGTTTCTCGTCCCTTTCTCATTAAGTAGAAAAGGTTATTTGTGTCATGAGTATTCGTGTGTGTGTGTGTGTGTGTGTTTGTGTGTGTGTGTGTGTGTGTGTGCGCGCGCGCGTGTGTGTGTGTAATCAGTCACCTTTTCATAACCACAGAATATCATGATTGCAGTATTTCAATGTTATTGAATCCAGATTGCATCTGAGGACTATAACATTTTAGTATTTTCACTTCATGTGTTCCTTGAGTGTTTTATCAAAATCAATGTCAGTGTCAAGTTTTACCAGTTGTCCATTTTTTAGTTTTGCGAGGACTTTTCCGTTAGATGACCATGCCGACATTGTGGCCGAGTGGTCTGATGCCCTTTTTAGTAGCTGGTGGTTCGCACGCGTCAAGTCTTCTGCTACCGAGAAACCTGTACCTTTGAGTTTTCGTCGGTCAGCTAGCACCAGGCTCCGCTGACAACGTGAAACAAATTTAAGCAGGCGAGGTTTTCCATTCAGTCCCCTTCGACCCGACCGGTGCGCAATGTCAGTGTCTGCTGGTTTAACAATTTGTACATCAGTTTTGTCCTTGAAAAGCTCCACACATTGTTTTATGCAGTTTTCCACTGTCTACCCTCCCTTTCCTTTAGTCCAAATCCAAATACACGAACATTCCAGTTTCTGCTGTGTTGTTCTTGATCATTTATGTCTCTTCTTAGGGTAGTTATTTCTTTTTCTTTTTGTTTCAGTTCACGTTCTAGTTCTTTTCCCCCCTCCTTTAGTTTGTTCACTTCGATATTGAGTGTATCGTTTTTTGTTCGTAAATCAAACACCTGCGTCTCAAGAATGTCCAGTCTTTAAGTCAGTAATGTAGTTATTTTAATCATGTCCTGTTTTAGTGTTTCACTGTCCTCCGGTTGTTTTGTGTGTTTCCTGGTTGGATGCATGAGAGGGCACTCCGAGGGCAGTTTTGATAGCCTGACAGTCTACACTCTGAATCTTTTGTAATATTTAGGTGCACTGAAAAATATTTCTTGTGCATAGGCTATCTTAGATCTTACAAGGCCCATAGAAAGATGAATCAATGTTTTTGTATCCATTCCCCTGGGTAAGCGGCTTATAATTTTCATGAAATTGATACTTTTTCTTGCCTTTGTTACGATATAATCAAAGTGAATGTTCCATGTCAGCTTTGAAGTAAGATAAACACCTAAAAACTCCACCACCTGTTCACAATCAATAACGTCACCAAGCAATTTAAAAATGGGTGTGCTAGATGGGTTATCACCTGAATTAAACAACATCATACATGTTTTTTCAGTCGACAAAGCTAGACCATTTTCAAACATATAGTTACCAAGGTTATCAAGATCAGATTGATACAAACGACGTATGTAATTCTGTGCTGTTTGTGGGGTTGAGTTTGTTTTTGTTTTTTTTTTTTGTTTTAGATTGACACCCATCCACATACATATATCATTCAGCATACTGTACTAAAACCACACGATTTGACAATGCCTTCAGGAGATCCTGAATAAGAATATTTAAAAAAATGGGAGCTATAACTGAGCCCTGTGGAATTCCCTTGTCAAGTTTATGTGGCAAAGAATAATGTGTTCCCACCCTTACTTGAATAATTCTATTAGATAAAAAGCTTTTTATATACCCATAGAGATTACCAGATATTCCAACTGATTTCAGTTTGTATCACAGACGTTTGTGCCAAACCTGATCGTCGACTTTTTTTTATTTATTTTTTTTACTTTTTCTGCAGGCAAACTGACTTTTTATTTGAGTTGTAATCTTTACTAGGTGTTCGACCGTTGATCTTCCTTTTCTAAAGCCAGCCAAGTTCACAGGAATGATATTGTATTTTTTCACAGTAAGTTATTATTCTCAACAGGACTATTTTTTCCATTAATTTACTGACATGCGAGGTCAAAGCAATAGACCTATAGCTATGTTTATTACGTTTAGGTTTTCCTGCTTTTAAAAGCGGTACAACTCTTGATGTTTTCCATATCTGTGGTACAGTTCCAAAAATCCAACATTTCTGATATATTTTGTGTAGGAAAACTATACATTTTTTAATGTGCTTTAGCATCTCATTAGATAGTGTATCGATGCCACCTGAACTTTTGTTTTATTGCTATGGGAAGCTATAGCGGTTTGTAACTCCTCATATTATGTAATAGGAGAATTAAACCACAAGTCATTTTGCGGAATGGGGTCACTGTATAAAGCACTATTTTCTTGCCTTCGTATTTGCTATTTTTCGCAAACATTTCAAGAAAGATTTCTGCCTTTTCCTGATCTCATAGAAGCTTGTTTTGTGAGTCATTTGATATTGGGCAACTTGGTAACTTTATTCCATTTTTCATTTCTTTCATTTTTATCCACACTTTATTAAAGTCTTTATGATCTGAAATTTCTTGTGAACAAAATGATGACCAATGATTTTTTTTTAGCTTGGGCTACTGTCATATTACTCTTGAGTGTTTGCTTTCTTCATTTCTTTGTGGTTTGGGTGCTCACTGTCCGCGAGGTAGTTCTTAAATCTTTCTTTCTTGTAATTAACTACCTTTTCACATGCATCATTCCACCAGACATTGCCTGAACGATCACCTGACTTCACAGCCTTTACTTTTTGGATCGACATATCAGCTGCTTACAACACAGCTTCTGTAAAAATTGAATACATTACATCTACACTCTCATTCTGAAGTTGTTGTTTTTTTCAAAATCGTGAGAGGTAAGAATGTTCTGAAATAAATCCCAGTTTGCATTTTTATAATTATATTAAGCAATTATGTAGACGTTATTATCAGGCTGGTTATCATCATCAGCTATTGTAATGATGATAGGCACATGGTCGTGTCTTTATGTGTTTCCCAGGTACATGATGGGATTAGCTCTGGGGATATTAGTGTCAGGTCAATTGCTGTTGGTCTGTGTTTAAAGACGTCAGGAATTCTAGTAACACTACCATCATTCATAAGATAAAAGGGGCTATCACTGATATTTTCTATTAACCGATTGCTTGTCACAGTTTTACAGTCCTTTTCCCAGAATGGAGCGTGAGCATTGAAATCACCCGCTATTACCCATTTACCAGGCTGTTGTTCTTGCAATGTTCTAAGCCACTCAGTATTTCGATCGTTTGGACCTTTCGGAAAATAAACGAGAAGTACGTTAAAACTAGCTTGTTGCTGAATTTTACTGTAGCTGCATAAGAGTGTATGTCAAAGCTTCCAACAGATTTTGAAACAGGAGACTCACATGGATTATACTGCAAATCTCTAAGTATATAAACAGCAGTACTTATCTTCTTGCCCTCGTTCCCAGTTTCATATACTGGTGGAAAATAATAATTTGGAAGTTTGGGAAGCTTACATGCACTGATATTAAGTGACTGCAAAATTAAAACGTCACACTTACATGATACCAGAAAATGTTTCAGATAGGCCAAGTTAGAATATATCTGAAGTTCCACTAGAGTAGCCTTATTTGTAATCGCGTTTGCTTTTTCATCACTAACGATCTTTCCTATCAAATAGGAATATAATGTTATTTATAGTATATGAATAAATCAAAGACCGTAGTTTATAAACTATTGTTTTTATACTAGATGAACGATCAGCGAGGGGAAAAAAGATATTAAAGTTTGACACTAAGAATAAGATTAAGTGTGTTTGTTAATGCGTGATGGGTGGGAGAGAAATACTAAATGTGATTAAACAGGGAAACAAAATTAATAAAGTTAGTGAAATTTTGTACAGCCTTCGCGTCCTCAAATGTGAAATGGATGGACACAAATTGACTGGTCGTTCACCAACAGCATCTGTGCTGTCAGAGTTCATGTGATCAAACATATTTGACGAACTATATAAGTAGGGCGTCATTTAATTAGTAATTATACAATGTTTCGTAGCGGTTCCACCAGGGTTTATAATGTTCAGCGAAGCGCAGGTGGCTGTGGCGGGAGGGATGCTGGGGTCTCGATGTCATCACGTTGCGCCTTGGCCTTGCCGTTCGTCGTGGGGGCTCCCAGAAGAGGTCCCGCAGGTGTCTGCCGATGTTACCCGCAAGAACACTGGTTCCTCTCTGGCTGGGGTGGATCCTGTCTTGCATGTAGCTGTAGCTGGTTTTCAAATTTTCATTAGATATAACTGTTTCACTGTTGTCTTGCAGGTCGACAGATAGGATGGCATTGAAAAGGTTTCTTTTGTTTTCTAAAAACATTTCTTTGGTGGGAGCGATCTTGCTGACTATTATTTTGGCATTTTGATGTTTGCGGGAAATTTTCTTAGCTGATGTGATGAGTGAATTGCATGCTGTGGTTGCGTCTTTTGCTTTGATATCATTGATTCCACAATGGATCATGATCGCATCAGGTGACTGGCTTTCTTCTGATGTGGCGGAATCTAATGTTTTCTCCAACTCTTCGGTGGTGCAAGCTTTGACACTGTGCACTTTCATTCCGTGAGACTGTCCAAGTCGTTTTGGTTGAATGCCTTTCAAGACGGAATCATGAATGATTATGTGTGATTTGTACATGGGCGTGTGCGTGTGTGGGGATGCATGTGTTTGAAGCACAACAAACATTTACTCTAAACAGACACGAAGACGTCGACTTGTTCATAAGCCTTGTTCCCGGATGTTCTTCAAAGGGTAAGTATACTTTGCACAGTTTAGTAATAACCCATATGTTAATGTAAAGCTAACCTCACATCTCCCTTTTTCCTTTTGTAAACTTGAGATTATCAGTGGCCATTTACTATACTATTAACCTGGTCAGGTCAGGGGCATAGCCCTTGCTACTGGTACCATGTAACCCAGTACTACCTGCAGCATGTAAAGCCTCCCAACGACGGACCAGGTGGAGGAGGAAACCTTTCCCAACGGCTGTGAAGGCGGAAGAGGATGACCAAAGGGCAGGGGGAGCTCTTATCCTTGGCTGGAAGTACTCCTAGGAGGCGGAACTCCGAAGAAAAACCCTGCACCTGCCGAGGCCGTTCTACACGTGGCAGTACCTGCACCTGTGGGATTGTGAGCGTCGGTAGGCGAGAGAGTGGGTAAGGGACTGCACAACTCCTCTTCACTAAAAAAAAGTCACCTGTGCTGGTCAGGCAACCAGGCTAATGTCGGAACGACGAGCTAGCCCTTCAACACCCAGCTTTCCCAAGCCCTGCGGCGATGGAGAAGTGGTAACGGGGACAGGCAGAGGATGCTGCTGGCAGTTCCTAGTCACGACTCTGCACGCAGGTGGCTGTGGGGTGATGGTCGTCCGCCGAAGACTGTGGCAGATGCGGCGCCCGTATCCTCCCACAGCGTCAGAGCAGCCCTTTTTTAGGGACAGCACTGCTCTCCCCACACGGGGAAGGGAAAATAAAAGGACAAAGCCTGCCTCACCTAGTACCTAGTAGGAAACCGCACCTACATCCAACATAAGCGGTCGAAAACAACAAAACCAGGAGTCATGCCCTGATTCTGGGTGCCTGGAATGTTCGCACCCTTTTGGACAGAGACGACAGAACAGAAAGGCACACAGCGCTCATTGCTAGAATGCTTGATCACTACCAGGTGGACATAGCAGCCCTGAGCGAAACCAGGTCTGCCGGTGAAACCCAGCTGGAGGAAACTGGAGGGGGCTACACCTTCTACTGCATTGGGAAGCCAGAAGGTACCCAAAGAACCTCAGGCGTGGGCTTTGCCATACAAACCAAACTTGCAAGACAGCTTGACAGCCTTCCACGTGAGATAAATGATAGGCTGATGTCCCTGCGTCTGAAATTGTCCGAGGATCGCTTTGCAACAGTCATCAGCTGCTATGCCCCGACGATGACCAACCCTGATGACATCAAAGAAGCCTTCTACGAGGAGCTCAGCCGCGCCATTTCAGCGGTAGACACAAAGGACAGGCTGATCACCCTTGGGGATTTCAATGCCCGCGTCGGCGTGGACTTCTCCTCGTGGTCAAAAGTCCTAGGACAGCACGGCACTGGCAAGTGCAACTCCAACGGACTGCTTTTGCTCTCGTTCTGCACGCAGCAGACTGACCATCACCAACACCCTCTTCCAACAAGCGGACAAGTACAAGAACACATGGATGCACCCCCGCTCCAAGCAGTGGCACATGCTGGATTATGTGATTCTCCAGCAGAGGGACAGAGGTGATGTTTCCATTACACGCTGCATGAGAGGAGCAGTCTGCTGGTCGGACCATCGTCTGGTATGCAGCAAGATGAACATCAGACTTGCACGCAAGCTCCAACCAGCCAGGCAGAAACCCCCTGGGAAGCTGAACATCCACCGCCTCCCTATCACCAAGGACGTGCTGCAGCAGCAAATCCAAGCAGCTCTCCAAGAAATTCCTGCATCGACTGATATAGAAGAGGTATGGAGCACCTTTAGAGATGCTGTGTACACAGCAGCAGCTGACACACTCGGCTTTGTACAGAGAAGCCACAAAGACTGGATTGATAAGAACGACTCTGGAATCTCCAAGCTCCTGAACACACTGCATATACGGCATCAGGATCACATTTCCGATAAAGACTGCCAGAGGAAGAATAACCAGTACTTGCAAACTAAGCAACTCGTACAGAAGAGGCTGAGTGAGATGAAGAACACCTGGTGGGAGAGAAAGTCCGAAGAGCTTCAGTCCGCTGCTGATGCTCACGACACGACGACCTTCCATGATGGTCTCTGAGCTGTGTATGGGCCCAGAGTCACAGGATCAACCCCTGTCGGAGCCTTGGACCAGACCACCCTCCTGACAGACAAGAAAGACATTCTTAGCACTTCAACACCCTCCTCAACAGGGACTCCTCCGTATCTGACGAGGTAATTGCAGCCCTCCCGCAGCTACCAGTCAATGACTCGCAAGCTGCCCCTCCCACCAAGGCCGAGACCCGGAAGGCCCTGAAGCTGACAACGTCAGAAAAAGCACCAGGAGCCGATGGAATCCAGGCCGACATCGACAAGTATGGAGGCGAGGTGCTGACAGACAAGCTGACTGCCCTGTTCCAGTCTATCTGGGAGAGAGGGGAGGCCCCCCAGGATTTCAAGGATGCTTCAATTGTCCACATTTACAAACGGAAGGGAGACAAAACATCATGCGATAACCACGGTGGAATCTCTCTCCTCTGCATCGCTGGCAAGATCTTCGCCCCCATCATACTGAACAGACTGGCTGACCATGTCTCCAACACAGTCATCCCTGAAGCACAGTGCGGCTTCCGCTCAGGCAGGGGAACATGTGGCATGGTGTTTGCCATACGCCAGATGCAAGAGAAGAGCCGTGAGCAGGACAAGGAGCTCCACATGGTCTTTGTAGACCTGACTAAGGCCAACACGGTGAACCGCTGTGGTCTGTGGACCTGTAGTTTGGCTGCCCAGAGAGCGTAATCCAGCTGATTGCGTCTTTCCACAATGGCATGCAGGCAAGAGTACAGGAAAACACTGACATGTCAGACCCGTTCCCTGTGGTAAATGGAGTGAAGCAGGGCTGCGTCCTGGCACCCACACTGTTCTCCATTCTCTTCTCTGCCATTTTGATTGACGCCTTCCAAGTCTGTGACCGGGGCATCTGCATTCAATTTCGCACAGATGGCAAACTTTTCATCTGGTGGCGACTCCACGCTAGGTCCTGGGTGTTTGAGGCACTGTTGAAAGAGTTCCTCTTCGCTGATGACTGCGCGCTAGCTGCACACACCCATGAGGACATGCAGTTCATTATAGACAGGTTCTCAACCTCCTGCATGCGCTTTGGACTCACCCTCAGCAAGACCGAGTCCATGTATCAACCAGCTAGCTCACAGAACGCCAGTCCCTCCTCCCCCACCTGCAATCAAGATCGATGACACAGAGATCAAGTCAGTCAACAAGTTTTGCTACCTGGACAGCACCCTATATGCAGCAACAGAGCCCTTGATGCAGAAGTGACGCTGCACATCGACAAGGCCAGCTCCACCTTTGGCAGACTCAACAACAGGCTATGGAGCAAGAAGTGGATCAGGATCAGCACCAAAATCAAGACCTACAGAGCTGTTGTGCTGACCACCTTGTACTGCTGTGAAACAGGGATGATGTATCGCCGTCACATTCAACAACTTGAGCAGTTTCACCAGAGATGCCTACGGAAGATCCTTGGCATAAAGTGGCAAGACAGGGTCTCCAACTTCCAGGTCCTAGAGAGGAGTGGCCTGCCCAGCATCAAAAGCCTGCTGATCCAGTGCCAGCTACGTTGGACAGGACACGTTGTCCGCATGACAGACAGCAGGATCTTGAAGATGCTCTTGTATGGACAGCTGAAGGAAGGCCACCGCGAACTTGGAAGACCCTGCAAGCGCTTCAAGGACGCCTTGAAGACAAACCGCAAAGCCTGTGACATAGACATCGCTTTCTGGGAAACTGATGCCCTTGACCGCTCTCACTGGAGGATGCTGTGCTCTAGTGGCATAACGACGTTTGAAAACAACGCTGGCCATTAAGGAGAAGCGTGAGTGAAGGAAGCAGGGCTCAACTTCTTGAGATGTTTTCCCTTGGAACACCTGTAGGAAGTGCTGCACATCCAGAATCGTCCTCTTCTCCCATATGAGGACAACACACCGACAGGTAAGCCTGCCTGCCTACTCATCCGTCGGTCCGACGGAAGACTCCATCGTAACCTGAATAATTTTGATATTTAACAGTTAAATAATGGAGCTTTAAGTCTCGATTGTATTTGTTTAAAACACATTGTCTTTTCTAACAACTGTTCATTCAGCACCGTTTATGGTATATTTTCACTTCGGTGTTGATATTTTGAACACAGTTTATAGCTTCAAAACTGTTTTTTTTTGTGCAGAGCAGTTTGTAGCATGTCCAAAGGCACAGTTCATAATTGTAAACTGTAGTACATTCACCGGCACTGTCTTTCTTCTACTGTGTAAATTTAGAAATTGTCTTTCTTTCTTTCCCTATCATCCTAATCACACAAAAAATAATAATTTGGGCCACTGTTTACCTTTAAACTATATTTAAACTATCATTAATGTCTCTTCAATTAACAGTTCAAGGGTCTAATCCATCTGGCTTCTTTGTTTCCCTGCCAGATCTGGTGTGGGCAGTGGCTTGGGGTCATGTGTTGGCTTCGGTAGTTGCACAAGGGCTGCTGGCAGCTGGTGTTGAGCTGGGGCTGTTGACTTCCACGCTGGCAGCTCCGGTTTCGGTGACTGCTGGTTGTCGTAGGTGAACACCCGTTTCCCAGTTGGTGGTGGTTTTGACGGCTGGTGGCGGTCGTTGTTTGGCACCCGCTTCCAGGATGATGGCAGGTTCAGCACTGGTTGCTTCGGCGAAGGTGGCTTCAGTAACGTCGGCTTTGGCGAAGAGGGCTTCTTGGCGATATGGAAGGGATCATAGCAGTCAGGAGGATTGGATGAGTTTTGGACATATGGTGGTTTGGAAGGACCTTGGACTTGGGGATGGTCAAGGGAATCAGCATCAGGGGCGTTTTTGGGAAAGAGGGGACTCTCCATAGGATGAGAGATAGACAGCTTTTTGTTGAGCTGTCTGGGGATCAGGGATAGGCGGTTTCGGTGCTGTTTCCCGAATGGTGTGGAAACTTCACAGGAACGGTTCCCAAGAGGTCGCACAACAGTTCCTGGCACGTTAGCAGTTTTACCCACACTGGCTGGTTTGGTACAAGGGGTATAATGTATTTGGCACGATGCTTTTTATCAAAGTTCACTTTCAGTTTGTTTTTCTGTCGCTCGTTTCTGGCACGAAAGTTTGTTGGCTGGGCTGGCTGAAATTTGGATTTCAACATGGGAACTGTGGTTCGTACCTTCCTTCCCATCAGGAGTTCTGCTGGGCTGCTACCTATCTGAAGAGGTGTTGCACGATACATTAGCATGGCTATGTAAAGATAATTTGTCTTCTTCATCATTTGTTTGACTGTTTGTACGGCTCTCTCAACTTCACCGTTTGACTGGGGGTAGTATGGACTACTGGTTGTGAGGCAGAAGCCATAGTGTTGTGTAAAGTTGCTAAAATGATGACTGCTAAATTGGGGACCATTGTCTGAAACAACTTCTTTTGGGATACCATGTCTGGAAAAGATGCTTTTCATGTAGTTTACTACATGGCTTGCTGTGGCGTCTTTGAGATATGCAATTTCAATTAACCTTGAGTAGTAGTCTACGACTAATAAGTACCGCTCTCTGTTCAAATCGAACAAGTCTGTCCCCACTTTTTGCCATGGGTGTTCTGGTGTAGGTGTAGGTATGAGTGGTTCAGGTGTGATGCGTCTCTCTTGAATACAGAAATGACAGTTTTCTACAAGTGTTTCTATTTGAGTACCGAGTCCTGGCCACCAGATGCTTTCACGAGCAAGGGCACGGCACTTTAAAATGCCCTGGTGTCCCT
Organism: Babylonia areolata; assembly: GCF_041734735.1. Classification (NCBI taxonomy): domain Eukaryota; kingdom Metazoa; phylum Mollusca; class Gastropoda; order Neogastropoda; family Buccinidae; genus Babylonia; species Babylonia areolata. Next base: position 8,315,150 of record NC_134898.1, on the reverse strand, counting down.
GGTGAATTCGTTGAAGCTTTTGTTGCTGTATCTTCTTTGGTATGACCAGTCTTGTACGATAGAGAAGTAGATCATCTTGTATGCTGAGGTCATGGTGTACAGTTCAATAAGGCTTCAGTTGACATCATTTGGAAAAGAGTTTGGCCATCGTGACTTACAGTAGTACAACAGTTTCTGACAAACTTCATCTGAGTTCTGGCAGTGCTTGATCTCTTCCAATTTTCTGTCTGTGGCTGGGAGATTTTGTATCACCTGGTTAACATGGAGCTCTACTTCTTCCGCTGGTTCCTTTTCTTCTTCTTTTGGTGGAGGCTAGAAAGGGGCACGTGAGAGTGCATCTGCTGAGGTCAAGTTCTTTCCCCTGGTGTAGATGATGTTGTAGTTGAAACTCATCATTTTCATCCGGAACCTTTGCAGTGTGGGTGAAAGTTGGTTGAGAGTTTTCGTTTTCAGCAGTGCAAGGAGAGGCTTGTGATCAGTCTATAGGGTGAAGTCTTTCAGTCCCAAGATGTAACTGGAAAAATTTTCACATGCCCGGGTTAGCGATAGGGCCTCCTTCTCCACTTGTGCCCATCTTGATTCCGTGGAGGTCAGTGACCTAATTGCGTAGAACACAGGTTTGCACTTTCCATCATCTTGCTTCTGAGACATCACTGTTCTCAGGCCGTACGAGGAGGCATCTGCTGAGATTTTTGTTAACGATTGGGGTCGTAATGCGCCAGAATCGGGGCAGAGATCAACTTTCCTTTGATTTTCTTGAAAGCTTCCTGCTGCTGGCTTCCCCAGTTTCCCTCGTTGTCTTGTTTCAAAAGCTCTCTCAGACGCTTGGTGTCTTCCGCTAAAGTACACCCCACGAATGGTTGGCCATCCCGAGAAATCTCCTGAGTTCTGTTAGATCTGTCGGCGGCGGGAAGTTTGTTATGGCTTGCACCTTCTCTGGGTCAATGGCGATTCCTTCCACTGAGATGATGTGTCCAAGGAATTTCATGCTTGACTTGTTAAACTGGCACTTGCCTTCATTGAGGGTGACACCCGCCACTTCTAGTTTGTGCAGAACAGCACTGAGACGTTTATCATGCTCATCTTGCGACTTCCCGTAGATCAGAAGATCATCAATGTCACAAATTGTTTCTTCTTGATCTGCTAACAGCTGCATCATGTTTCATTGGAAATTTTCTGGACCTGAACTAATACCAAAGGGCAACCTCGTGTAGCAGTATCTGCCGAAGGGCGTTATAAATGTCAGAAGTTGGCTCTCTTTGTCCAAGGGGATTTGATGAAACCCACTATTGCAGTCCAATTTGGTGAAGAACTTGGAACCTGACAACTGTGCAAGGAGTTTGTCTGTGTTTGGGAGATGGACATTTTCTCTCTTAACCGATTCTTTGAGCTTAGTGAGGTCTACACATACCCTAACTTGGTTGTTTGGCTTGACATTTGTGACAATTGGAGCACACCAGTCTGTTGGTTCTGTTACCAGACGGATAACTTCTAATTCCTCCAATCTGTTGATTTCTTTCTTGACCTTGTCTCGCAAAGGGAGTGCTAGTCGTGGTGGTGTGGCAACTGCATATGGTCTGGCATCTTCCTTCAGTGAAATCTTGTATGTTGCATTCAGTCTTCCAAGACCTGTGAAGAGCTTTGGAAAGTCCTGACTTGCTTTCACGTGGTTGATTTTCCCTACCAAATTCAGTGCATTGATGGTTGGTCTGCCAAGCAAGGGCTCCTCCAATCCTTTTATCAGGTAGATTTCGTGATTGGTTTCTTTCCCTTTGTATCTCATCTTGGCGGTCAATTTTCCCTGGATCGGAATTTCTGTCTTTCCAGGTCCATAGAGCTTCTTTGCTTTGTGAACTGGTTGTTTGTTTATGGGAATCAATCTCGCTGGAATCACAGTCACGTCTCCGCCTGTATCGACTTTAAACTCTAGATGTGTCTGTTCCATTTCCACACTGACCATCCATGGGTTGCTGGTCACTTCGCCTGCAATCATGCCAAGGTAGACATTCTCAAACTCTTCTTCATATTTGGCTTCATCTTCTTGTTCCTCTAAGAGATGAACTGCTGAAGAACGGCAGACAACGGTATAACGTCCCTGCTTTCGACAATTTCGGCATTGTGCATTTCTCGTTGGACACCTGTCTCTACTGTGTGGTGCCTTCCCACATCTAGGACATTTTGATGAAGGGTGCTGCTGATAATGCTTGGCATATGTCCATGGATTTCTTGAGAATGGCTTGTTTTCTCCTCTGGCAGCTGGCCTACTTCCTCTGTTTGCTGCTTGCTGATGTTCTCTACCAGCTGTGTTTCCTCCTCTTCTGATCCTGTTCATGGCGAGATCCTGACTTGCTCCCGACATATTTTGAGATTGCGACTTTGAAGCTTTGTGTGCTCTGCAGATCATTACAGCTTTCTCAAGAGTCAGGTCTTTTTGTTCCAGTAGCTTCTCTCTAACTGCATCATCTGTGATCCCTATCACTAATTGGTCTCAGATCATTCTCTCAAAATCCTGAAAATTACAAGTCTTTGTGAGTTTCCTTAAAGCTGCAACATAAGTGTCTATGTTCTCCCCAGGTGTCCATTCTCTTCTGTGAAATTTGTACGTTTCGTACACTTCATGGGTAGTGCCGACACAAAATTCTTCGAATTTTGCTAAGACTATGTCAATGTCTTCTCTGCTTCCACCTTCCTTAAAACTAAGACCTTCAAAAATTTCTTGCGCATCACCACGTACACAGGCTAAGAAAACAGCTGTCTGGTAAGGCTTATCTTTTTTATTGAGTCTACTTGCTATGCAGTAATTGTCTGCGGAATCTTTTCCAGTTGTTCTCTGCAGCTGCTGTTGCGCCCTGAATGTGAAGTTTTTCTGGTACAGTTATGCTTGACGTGAAATGTTTTTGCTGGTATTCACTCATATTTGTAAGTTTTGAGAGGACTGTTAATATTACCAGTAATGCAAAGTTTTATCTGTATTGTCGGTATCAGTCTATCACTGGCGATGAAAAGTTCGACTGACGTCACAACTTGAAAATCGTTACCACACTTGTAAATTATTCTGTTGAAAAAAAAAAAAAAAATATATATATATATATATGTGTGTGTGTGTGTGTGTGTGTGTGTGTAAATTTTTCAAGCATGGGTCATAGGAATAGAACAGCAAATGTCAAGCGTCTCTGATATGATTAAATTGTAACGTCACACACAAAAAGGAAGGCGGGATTTGAGAAGGGTTAGAGTCCGACAATGTTCGACCTTACCGTTTCAAAGTTAGCACTTCTGACACCATGTGTGATTTGTGTATGGGGGTGTGCATGTGTTTGAAGCATAATAAACATTCACTCTAAACAGACAAGAAGACGTCGACTTGTTCACAAGCCCTGTTGCCCGGATGTTCTTCAAAGGGTAACAGACTGAACAGGGGCAGAAGACGGTGTTGCGTAATTTTGTTTCAGATCATCATGTCTTGTTTTTCAGTTTTTTTTGTGTTTTTTTTTAAATGACCACACCAGAAACATTACAGGATAGTACTACATGCACAAGTACATTTGGAAAAAACAACAACAAAATATCAACAATTTGGGAAAAAAAAACCGTAGTGAATGAGGGGGCGGGGGTGGGGGGGGTGGGGGTCGAGAGAGAGACATATCATTTAAATTCATTTTCCCTTCTTTGCCTTTTTTTCTATGGAGTGAATAACACAAAATGGTGTGTCCTATGGTTACATATATCCAAACATATTAACAACACAGGAAATGTTAGAAGAACATTCTGATAGACTGCATCATTGATATATAACTTTGACATGGGTAAGGGATAATGTTACACTACAAAAAGAAAAAAAAAAAAAAAAGAAAAATAAATAAATGGATATCATAAAATAAAAAGATAACGAAAAATATCACCTACATCGTGTCTCAGGTACACATACTCGAACTCATACAAGAGGATGTCAACATCTAACTGAACATGTATCTGATCTGAGCCAAGCATATTGCTGTATTCGGTGGAATCGCAGAGATAAACATGTACTTTTCACTTCTTTTTTTTTCTTCATGAAATTGATTCAATAAGTGCTTTGTAATAGTGCCATTTAAAGGTAAAATCTCTATACAGAATGTTTGTTTTTGAAATGTATTCTTCAGTCTGGTATCTCTTTTTTTTTCTTTTTTTTGTTGTTGGTCAGGTCAGGTCATTAGATCTGCTACTGGTAACCTGTAATCCAGTACAACCTGTTCAGGGTCGGGTTGCCGGCGACTAAACCTGGCACTCCCACTGTTCCCTTCCGGGACTGGTGAGGCGGGTGGCTAGACACCCTTATGGAGATCCATAAAAGGGCGTTGGCTCAGGAGAGCCACCGACGGCCATCTAGCTCCACCGTGCTGTGTGCATGCCACACGCAGTTGGCCCCCGGGGTGTGCATGCGAAGTCTGGATCCGGCAGAATCTGCGGAAGAAACCTATCGGTTCAACGGAGAGGAAGGCGGTTACAGCAACGCACTGTGGAGTGCAGAGAGCAAGATGAGACACCGAAAGGATATCTTGGTCATCCACTGCATCCGTGCTCATCCTCCAGTCGTCTCGACTTAGTCTTGCCACTGGAAATTGGTGGACCCGGACGAGAGAGTGAGGTTGACGTTGCGCAACTCCACTTCACTTTAAACAAACTCATCGCGCAAGTCATCAGTCATCCAAAATGACCTTTCATCCTTCATCATTTCATCACCCCCAAGTCCTGTGGCGACAGGCGAGCGACGAAACGACAGGTGTGGGTACACTGGCAGTCGCAGCCGCAGACCTGCACGCAGGCGGCTCAGGCCATAGGGTCGTTCTTCGTCGACAGGAGCAGCGATGGATCTCGGCAGCCGTCTGAGCGTCTGAGCAGCCCTCTTTAGGAATGCACTGCTCACCTCCCTGGCATGAGGAAGGGGCTAGAAAAGGTGCCCTAAAAACTGCCTGCTCCATATCACCCTGGCCAGCATACCGCGGCTGGCGGGGACCCTACATCAGCGGTCGAAACAATAAGAAAGAAAAGAAAAAAACAAGGATCGTTCCTCTCACCATTGGTGCTTGGAACATAAGGACTCTCCTGGACAGAGATAACGCGGACAGACCCCAAAGGAGAACGGCACTAGTTGCATCCGAACTCGCCAGATACAACATTGACATCGCAGCCTTGAGTGAGACTCGGCTTGCAGGCGAAGGCGAGCTCTGTGAACAGAGATCTGGTTACACCTTCTTCTGGAGTGGACGAGGAAGCGAAGAGCGACGTGAGGCTGGCGTTGGTTTTGCAGTAAAAACAGCACTTGTCAGCAAGCTAGCTGGAATCCCAAAGGGAGTCAACGATAGGCTTATGACCATGAAACTCCCACTGGCATATGGCCAGAAGCACCTCACCATTGTCAGTGCCTACGCCCCAACCATGACCAACCCGGATGAAGTGAAGGCGAAGTTCTACGAGGACCTTCACTCTGTCATTGCTGCTATCCCTAAATCAGACAAGCTCATCATTCTTGAGGACTTCAATGCTAGAGTTGGCTCTGACTACATCTCCTGGGAAGGAGTGATTGGAAAGCACGGCGTGGGCCACTGCAACCCAAATGGATTGCTTTTGCTTCAGACCTGTGCAGAGCACGAACTGCTGATAACCAACACAGTTTTCTGCCTCCCTACCCGTAACAGGACGTCATGGATGCACCCTCGCTCAAAGCATTGGCATCTCATCGATTATGTCATCGTCAGGAAAAGGGATAGGCAAGATGTACGTGTGACAAAGACCATGTGCGGCGCCGAGTGTTGGACAGACCATCGCTTTGTAGTCTCGAAGCTGAATATTCGAATCCAGCCCAAGAGACGCCCCCAAGGCCAGAAGGCTCCAAAACGGCTCAACATTGCCAAGCTGAAAAACATCACCATCAAACAGTCCTTTGTGGAGCTGCTGGAAGATCGTCTGAAATTCGCCTCTCTGGACATGTGGATTCTGACTGGAGGACCCTGCGTGAGCTGATCTATAGTACAGCTTCAGAGACCCTGGGACCCATGACCAGAAAGCACAAAGACTGGTTTGATGAAAACTGTGATGAAATCAAGCAGCTTCTGGATGAGAAACGCCGTCTGCATCAAGCCTACCTGAGCAATCCAAAGTCCACATCAAAAAAGGATGCGTATGATGCCATCCGCAGGACTGTTCAGCAAAAGTTACGCCAGATGCAGGATAAGTGGCTGAGTGACAAAGCTGATGAGATCCAGGGATATGCTGACAGGCACGATATGAAGAGGTTCTATGATGCCTTAAAAGAAGTCTACGGCCCCACATCCTCAGGATCATCCCCCCTCCTCAGTGCAGATGGGAATACCTTGATCACCGAGAAGGAGAAAATTCTCGAACGCTGGGCTGAGCACTTCAACAGTGTCTTGAATCGCCCTTCCTCCATAAATGATGAAGCCATAGACCGTCTCCCACAAGTCCCCATCAACGAAGCACTGGACGATCCGCGAACACCTCTTGAGACCCAGAAAGCAATCCGTCTGCTATCCAGTGGCAAAGCACCTGGCTCAGACTCCATACCAGCAGAGGTCTACAAGGATGGAGGCACTGTGCTGACTGAGAAGCTCCATCAGCTGTACTCACTCATGTGGAAAGAAGAGACGATCCCCCAGGATTTCAAAGATGCATCTATCATTCACTTGTACAAGCGAAAGGGGAACCGGCAAGCCTGTGATAACCATCGGGGCATTTCCTTGCTCTCCATCGCAGGCAAGATACTTGCCAGGATCCTACTAAACCGCCTTACAGCACACCTTGACCAAGGTCATTTGCCTGAGAGCCAATGTGGATTCCGGAAAGAGCGCGGAACCACCGACATGGTGTTTGCTGCAAGGCAGCTGCAAGAGAAATGTCAGGAGCAAAATGCTGATCTGTTCTCCACCTATGTCGACCTCACTAAGGCCTTCGACACCTTGAGTAGAGAGGGACTGTGGAAGATCATGGCCAAGTACGGATGCCCTCGGAAATTTATTTCCTTGGTCAGCCAATTCCATGAAGGCATGCAGGCTCGAGTCCTGGACAAAGGCGAAACATCTGCTCCTTTTGCTGTCACAAATGGTGTCAAGCAAGGTTGCGTCCTGGCTCCAACGCTGTTCAGCCTCATGTTCTCTGCAATGCTTACTGATGCCTTCAGAGATGGCGGTGTTGGAATCGGCTTAAAGTATCGAACAGATGGCAAGTTGTTTAACCTCAGAAGGCTTCAAGCAAAAACGAAGGTCATGACAGACATCATCAGAGACTTTTTGTTTGCTGATGATTGTGCCCTCAACGCTGGATCTGAAGCTGACATGCAACTCAGCGTCAACAAGTTTGCCACTGCCAGCAGGAACTTCGGCCTTACCATCAGCACGAGGAAAACTGAAGTTCTCCATCAGCCAGCCCCAGGGAAACCGTACGTTGAGCCCAACATCACAGTCAATGGTCAGAGACTCAGTGCGGTGGAGCGGTTCACATACCTTGGCAGCACACTGTCACGAAATGCGACCATCGACGATGAAGTGAACGTCAGGATTGCAAGAGCAAGCGCAACTTTTGGAAGACTCAGTGCAAATGTCTGGAACAGAAGAGGCATTGGTCTTGAGACCAAGCTAAAGGTCTACAGAGCAGTAGTTCTCCCCACTCTACTGTACGCCTGCGAAACTTCGACAGTGTACCAACGACATGCCAAGAAGCTGAACCACTTCCACACAACATGCCTCAGGAAGCTACTGAACATCAAGTGGCAAGACAAGACCCCAGACACAGAGGTGCTCGCAAAAGCCACCCTTCCCAGCATCTTCACCATCCTGATGTAGGCCCAGCTTCGCTGGGCTGGACACGTGGCGCGCATGCCAGACCATCGGCTGCCCAAAAGTCTCTTCTATGGCGAGCTGCAACAAGGGAAGAGATCACACGGAGGTCAGAAGAAGCGCTTCAGAGATACTCTGAAAGTCTCTCTGAAAGCGTTTGATATCAACCCTGACTCCTGGGAGGAATCTGCAGTGGACCGTGACAAATGGCGCGCTGCTGTGCGCAAAGGCGCCAAGTTGTGCGAGGCCAACAGGACTGCTGCAGCTGTTCAGAAGAGGCAGGCCAGAAAGTCACGTGCAAACAAGCTCCCTGACAATGATATGCCTGTCTTTGTCTGCCCCAACTGTCAGCGAACATTTCGTGCGCAGATTGGACTATTCAGCCATCTGCGCATTCACAGATAGATTCATGAGCATCCTCCCCCCCACCCCACCAACACCCTCCCCCCATCCCCCAGCTGGATGACAACGATGGTCATCATCGATCTCGATGGACACACCACCATCTCATTTTAAGATATTTTCTAAAAACTGAAAACAGAGGATAAGTATTTTCAACTTTGCATTTGCACAAAAAGAACTTTGAAGATATTATTATGTAGATGAGAACGTCATCTCTTTTGAACTTTCAGTCGGTGCAAAATAATAAGAATTCTTTTGACAATAAATTGTGTGTTTGTGCAATTGTCATTTAAGAAATGTTCGAAATCTTTCCAGAAGGCAGACGTTACACTGCATGTGACGAACAAGTGGCTGATTGTTTCCTTTTCGGTTTTACAAAATGTACATTCGTTGTTTTCAACGATAGTCATTTTTTCTAGAATTTTATTTGTTGCCAGTGTTCTATGAACTGTTCTAAACTGAAACCATTTCAGTTTACTTTCTTTTCTACTTTGTATTGTCTCAAATATATTTTTCCACTTAAGATTGGTTATTTCTTTGTTCACTTTTCACAGCAGTTTGGTTGTTTGTTATCTGCAATAAGAGTGTCATGATAAAGTTTTGACCCTTTCCCTACGCTCTGGATTATGTTAAGAGCTTTTTGTATTTTATTTGACTCATTGCTATTCAGATCAATACTGTTTTTACTAATGAACTTTTTGACTGCTTGTACGAAACCTGAAAATTCTAAAACGTTTATTTTGATGCTGAGTTTACCCTTGAAATCTTCATAGGAAACGAATGCTCCTGCTTCACTGACTAAATCTGCAATTCGATATACACCTTTGTTCATCCATTCCTTATAGTATATCATTTTTCTGTCAACTTTGATAAACTCATTACAGAAAATATTTTCAGCTAAGAGGTCTTCAGAATTACCAATATGGACTTTTTCTCGAAACATTTTACAAGATTGGAAGGTGTCGTTTCAGAAATCTCCAGGGTTTATTTAACTGGTATATCACAACCGTATTTATCAAGTTCTTTAACTGGAGGGCACGTATATTATGGATCTCCATTTGTGATTACTAAATTTCAGTTTTCTAATCCACATTAGTTTGAGGGCCATTATCAGATGCTTAATAGAAGGTATTCCTATTCCTCCGTCTCTTATACTTTTTATTGCTGTTCTCCTTGCTATCTTATCTTCTTTACCGCCCCATATGAATCGAAAACACTGTTTTTGAAGAACGTCAGTATATTTAGTTGGTGGGTTAGGTAACACTATCCAGAGATATCAGCTTCGAGAGAATTAGTGATTTTAATACTGCTACTCTGCCTATAGGCGTGATATTTCTCTTGATCCAGACAATAAAGAGGGATTTTACCTCTTTGAATTTTTCACTATAGTTCAGTTCAACACACTGTGAAAGGTCTGGGGTGAACCAAATACCTAGTATCTTAAACCGTGATGGATTCCAATCCATTTCAGGTGGGGCATATATCTTATATTTGAATGTGGTCTACTCCCTAGCCAAACTGCTTTTGTTTTGTTTTTTAACATTTATAAACAAACCGGACACTTTTTCCAAATAAATCTAGTTTCCATAGAACTTTCAAAAGATAATCTGTCCCCTTCATTTATTAACTGTGTATCATCTGCAAACTGGGACAGCTTGTGTTCTACATCATTAATGTGTATTCCTTTGATACTTTTGTTTTCTCTAATCATAATTGCTAAGACTTCTACAGATAAGATAAATAAATAAAGGGAAATGGGGTCTCCTTGTCTACATCCTTTTAGTATTCTAAACCAAGGCGAGGTCTGTCCATTAACTTCTACTGTAGATTTAAGATTATTATAAAAAGTCGTGATCCATCGACAAATATCTTTACCAAAGCCAAATGATTTCAATACTTTTAGCATAAACTGCCAGTCAAGAGAGTCGAAAGCTTTCTCAAAATCTATACAACTCAGCATCCCCGGAAGTGTTCTAGCTTGTAGATAATCCATGAGATCGTACAGTAGTCTTATATTGTCTCCAATGTATCTATGTAAGAAAACCAGTTTGATCTTCACTAATAAGCTTTGGAAGAACATTTTAAATACGATTAGCTATACATGAGGAGCCTATTTTATAGATAACATATAGCAGTTTTTTTATGTACTCCTTGGGTTTTTCTCATTTCGCTATGCAAATTGTTATTCCTTCTTTTTGCGTGTTTGATAATTCTCCCCCCCCTTCCCCCCCCCCCCCCCCCCCCCCCCCCCACACACACACACCCATAGATTCATTTAAGGCTCTGACGACAAATGCACCTAGCTGTCTCCAAAAAACCTTGAAAAATTCTGAAGTAAAACCATCAGTACCTGGGCTTTTGCCATTTTGCATATCTTTTAGAGCGTACCCTGCTTCTTCAATAGTTATTTCTCCTTCGAGTGACAAGTTTTCTTCTTCAGTTATATAAGGCATATCTTAAATCAAATCTTTAATTTCACACTCTTGTACTTTACTTTCGTGATATAAATTTTCATAAAATTCTTTAACAATAGTTAATAATTCATCTTGTTCATGTATTGGTTTATCATATACAATTTGTTTACCGACATAATTTCTTTTTTTGAGATTGCAAAAATATTTTGTAACTTTCTCACCATCTTCTACCCATCTTACTCATGATCTCAATAAGACTCCTTGCATTTTCTCCTCTCTTACCGCAGTTAGTCTCATGCTAAGATCATTTAGTGTATTTACATCATTCTCTGTCTTATTTTCTCTTCTTTTTTTTTTCAATTTGCTTAATTTTGCATTCCAGACAATTTTCTTCCTTTTCCCTTTCCTTTCTTTTCATCATTGCATATGCGATCGTCTTACTTCTAACTTTCATAAGCAAAAAATCAAGAAACACATTTTCAGGAACCGTTAATTTTACATCTTCTCTGTTAATGTTTGTAACATGTATTTTATCGTGATTATCTAATGTATATTCTTCAATAACGCTACGCTATCACTTAGTTTGCTAATTTCATCGACAAAAATATGGTCCTTAAGTAAAGAACTGTTAAATTTCCAGAATGTTCTATGCTTGTTTGTCTTTCCAAATTTTAATTTTAAGCAAACCATAGAGTGGTCTGATCGATAGCCAAAATGAATTTCAGACTCCTCCACAGCAAATATAAGATATTCTGAGAGAAGAAAAAAATCTAACCTACTTTGAGAGGAGTTGTTCTCCTCCAAGTAAATCTTCTACATTCAGGATTCTCTCCATATATCTGGCAACTGCAGTTCATACTTCATATTCAACACAATTTCTTGATCTCTATGGTTATTATTATGTATGTAATTATCATAATCAACAGAAGGGTCAAGTACAAGATTTCAGTCTCATACTGCTATTATGTAATGCGTTTTAAAACTTTTGATAACATTCTTTAGATGGTCATAATATTCCGGGTTATCTCTATTAGGTACATAAACGTTAACAAGAAGTATATAATTTTCCATAATCTAATTAGAATAATAAGAACATTTTTCATTTTAATCTTTTTGGACCTTCTTTATTTTGAATTCAAAATTATTATTAAAAAGTATGGACACCCCTCTAGACCTTGAACAATTTGAAGAGAAGAAACATTTATAGCCCCATTCTGATGCAACTACAGGCTCAAGTTTTCTATCGAAATGCGTGTCTTATAAACAATAAATGGGAAAAAAAAAATTCTTTAAGTAGTGGAATACATCACGTCTCTTCTGAGCATTACCTAAACCTTGACAGTTTAATGATACAATTGAGATGCTATCCATGTCTGCAGAAAAAAAAACCAATAAGAAAAATCAGTATCTTGGCTAGACCATCTTCTATTACAATATTGTGTAATATCCTCTCCACAAACATAAATTATTTTGCAAACTGTGCAACTGTGTAAAGAAAGTAAACAAAGAATAACAACACAATCAGAAATATCCATTGTTTAGAGTTAAAAGTACAAAATGCATATCGAAAAGATTCTCGAGCGCCGTTCATAGCCATGGGTAAAAAAAACGAGTCTCGATATCCACACCTTATGCCACATACTAAATGTGGGTAGGCTACAGTGGGTAAACATTTATGCAAAATCCCAGCCAGTTCTGTTCGTGGCAAACTTTACATATTCAGCTCCAAGTTACATTTTTTCTCCTTCCCCTCAAATTCACCTCTCCACTTTTTAAGTGATAACTACACATTTGCATGTTAACATATAATTACATAAACACACGATCACACACACATGTACATTCCCCATCAGACTCACACACACACACACACACACATACATACATACATATATATTACATATATATGCACACACGCATACACATACACACACATATAAAATTATATATACATACATACGTACATATGCATACACATACATACACCTACACATATGTACACACACACACACACACACACACTCTCTCTCTCTCTCTCCACGTGATGTAGTGGCGGACAGTTCAGACAACCATTGCTCGACTGCTGAAAAAATAACAAAAGGATGACGTCTAGTGATGAAAGATTGACCATTTCTTCTGTTAAAACGAAAACGAAAACAAAGGAAAAAAAGCTATACGCAGTAAGTAATGGAAGAAAAATCGGAATTTTTACATCCTGGAATTTGGCTGCCCAATCAGTCAACGGATATCCCAAGGCCAGCCACAAAGGCTACGGAACAATGGCTGAGGCCAAAGAGGCTATGCGGCTAGCTGGTCACGCCAACCCACAAATATACGGCGAGGACGCGGACATGGCATTTATCATGGACACTGACCCGACAGAGGTGAGTGAATTGACGCGAGCCGGATACGCCGAAACCGATGATGAACAAAAAGAAAATGAACAGGAAAATGGAACTATCACAAGTTCTGAAAGTGACGTAGATAGAAGAAACTTACTGTCTACGGGTGAACATACTCCACAGGCTCAGAATGACGTAAACAAAAATACGTCAAAAAATGAACGCGTTCCAGACTCTCAAAATGATGTCAATCAACCAAGGTATAGTACCACTAAGTGCCTATGTGAAAAAGAAAAACACCAAGAAAAGTCCCGAAAATGCTCAGACTGCAGTAGAAAAATTCATTACACATGCACTGAGCTGCCAACATACCAAGTGTGCATTTTCGCCAGGACACAAAGAAAATACACTTGCAAAATATGCGCTCAATCACTCTTCGATGAAAATATAGAAGAAGAAATGACCGCACAAAAACACGATTCTAACTTCAACGAAGATCATGAAAAAGCACGGCCGTCAGAAACTAGCGATGATGCTTTATATGGACTGGTAGAAATACACAGTCAAAAAACGGAAAGCATTCTCCAGAACCTTGAATTGTCTGTCGTAAACCTGACTGCACAGCTGCAAAAATCAGAGGAAATCAGAGGAGACGTCATGACCCAAATCGTGCACATGCTGCAACCAGCATTCAGTGAAAAAAACGTGAAAGAAATGGGCGTTCAAACAGACATACATCAAACAGAAACACCATCAACTCTGGGTCAAACGTTCAGTGCATGCAGTGGTATCTACACCTACTTCACTCATGGCCCAGGCGACCCCAAGTACAAAACCACAAAAAAAGAAATCTCCTCAAATGAAGGCAGTCAAAACAGCAAACACCAGTAGTCTGACACCGTTTAAAATCCCAGACAGCAGCTCGTCAGACACTGAAAGTGACACCTCCAGCACAAGAAGTGAAGATACACGTCGCTCCGATGACAGGCAACTACCTCACCTCCGTATCATCAGTGACTCAGTACTTGGAGGTGTTGACCCAGAACGCCTCGGCAAATCATATGGTTTCAGGGTTACAATGAAAAAAGCAACAAAAATTGATGACATCAGTGAAACTAAACAAAACGATGAAAACGACCCTGACGTTATCGTCTTACATGTTGGTATCAACAACCTGAGAACATCCTCTGCAAGGAAAGCAAGCAAAAGAATGACGAAAAGCGTCTCAAAACTTCAAAATCAATTAAAAAATTCGGAAATTGTCATCAGTAATATTATCCAAACATCGGATGAAACCCTGGAAGGAAAAAAAGAAGTGTATAATGCGATGGTGTTTGCTAGCCTGAAACAAAAGAAAGTGACCTTCCTTCGACATGACAACATGAAAGACAAAACAAACATCATGCGCGATGAAATACATCCAAACGAAAGAGGTTCAGGAATATTAGCTGGTAACACTGGACGCCAAGTTCATAACATCGTATGGCAACAAAGAAAAATACGACATGGACGACGTGACATCAAGACAAAAACAAGTAGCCACACCTATGACCTGGGAGACGCCGTGAAAAGTGCCTCTGACTACAGACAGATGAGAGGAACATACAGAAATATTCACAAAACACGGAACCAAAGAAAAACTCATCACAGTGAGAAACATCTGACCTCTCACCGAGATAACAAAAGATATGCCCTGGAACGGTTTCGTCACTCAACCCGCAGCAAAAAGGAAAATTTCCATCTCAGGAAACCTGACCAAAGAAAATATGAAACGCGTTTTGCTGAAGAACAATACTCTTACCAAAATCACAAAAATAACCACGATTTCGAGGACCAGCAACAGCAAAAGTACCATGAATACGCTCGAAGATACGACAAGACAGGCTACCGACATTCAGAATCTCCACTTGACAACGTCCCCATGAACTCTTACCGGAACAGACGATTCACTCATCGATATCACCACAATGATCAGCAAGATGAAAGGCGACACCGACAACATGCCGAGATCTACAGAAGTAAGGACAGTTACAACAGACATTACCAAGATCCACAAAGATTCATTTTCAATCAAACTGCAGACCAGGAAAACGACTTCAGAGGAATCAACTACGACCATGACCACAGAAAATGGCAACAAATGACACATTACAATCGAAAAAACTGGGATGTCAGTCATGGCGACAAATACAATGACACTGATGTTGGCCAGTGGTACTAACGCCAGCTTCCTGGACAACGTGGAAAATATTTGATATTTATATACGTCTTTGAACAATTAAACATGATACTTTAAAGATAATCTCATGGAATCTTAAAGGTTTCAAAGAAACAATTGATGGCCAAAAGATAAGTAAATTAGAAGAAAAAAATGTTCTTGATATTCTCTCAAAGTATGATATTGTTTTTTTTAGAGGAAACTCATCTGGATAGAGAGTCAGCAAACGATATACACTTACCAGACTTTGCACCCAGAATACACTATTGTCGACGAAAACATTTAAAAGCACAGAAAGCATCAGGGGGCATATCAATTTTCATTAAGAATGACATAAGAAAACTAGTTAAAATTTTACCACAAAATAATAGTGATATTGTTTGGTTAAAGATACGCACCGAAGATAGAAACACATACATTGGCTGTCTATACATACCACCACCGCACTCGTCATTTGGTAAAAATTACACAAACAGTATATGGGACAGAGTAGAATCTGACCTCGTCAGTTTATCAGCTCAAGGAAATGTAATTTTATGTGGAGACTTTAATGCCAGGAGTGGTATATTACCTGATTTCATCCAAATGGATGGAAATAACAATATGTATTCACTACCTGATGATTATGTGTTCCACCCTGTCACATATAGATGCTCAATGGATCGCACTGTCCACAAGAATGGGAGAAAACTTAGTTCTATTTGTATAGACACCAACATATGCATTCTCAATGGCAGAACACTCGGAGATTTACAAGGTCGATATACGTGCTTTACACCAAAAGGAAGTAGTGTGGTTGATTACTTTCTCTGTTCTCAAAATATTTCACAAGATGTTATTGAAATGAAAGTGTATGATCTTACTCCCTACTCAGATCACTGCCCCTTGTCATTGAAGATCAATCATCCTATCCACAGAGAAACTGGCCATGTGTTACGAAATAAATTACAGGTTTCTATAGAAGAAGGAATTAGTCATGTTGACAACCCCTTTCAGGATATTGCTTTTTCCTGGGATGAAAATTCCAAAATGAAACTTAGGATAATCCTAGCATCACCAGAAATGAAAAAAACGATTAAAATATGTTAATGATATTTTGAATACTCAACTTTCTAACAGTACCAGTACAAATTCTATGATAAATACAGTCATAGATGAATTCACACAAATATTGCAAGACGCAGCAAAAAAAATGTCTTACATGCAGAATTAAAAAGTCTAGGAAGATAAGGCGACATAAAAAATGGTTTGACAAGGAATGTGTTGTACAACGCAAAGAATTGAAATCAATTCTAAATGCTTTAAACAGATACCCATTTAACAAAAATCTACATCAGAAATACTTTTATAAGAGAAAACTTTACAATAAAATCATTAAGAAAAAAAGGAGAATGTATAAATCAAAACTAGTTGACTCGCTAAACAAAGATCTAGCCAATGATCCAAATACATTGTGGAAAAAATTGAAACAGCTAAAAACAATGGAAACGCATCAAAACACACAATCCCTGTCAGTTAAAAGATGGATTACCCACTTACATGAACTTATTGGAAACAAAGTTGGTATGGATGGTGAAAACCAAAATACCAGTGATAATGGGATGAAAAACGGTTTTAACAATGTGGAGTGTAATAACACTTCTTTAGATAATGATATATCAGACACAGAAGTAATAAAAGCGTGCCAAAAATTGAAGAACAACAAATCACCGGGCATAGACGGTATCAGAAATGAGATAATTAAAGCTGTTTTACCTGACTTACTTCCTACAATTAAAACAGTACTTAATTACATTCTAAAAACTGGATGTTATCCGGATTTGTGGAAAAATGGGATATCTATCCCAATTCATAAAGAGGGAGATAAATCAAACCCAAATAACTACAGAGGAATAACTATCAATTGTTCTTTAAGCAATCTACTTTGTCTAATCCTCAACAGCAGATTAAATGATTATTTAGAATCAAACAATTTACTTGCAAAAGAACAAGCTGGATTTAGAAAAGGTTTTAGAACTACAGACCATATTTTTGTTTTGAAAAAAATTGTTGATTACACTATGAAAAATAGAACGGACAGATTATACGCATGTTTCGTAGATTTCAAAAAAGCGTTTGATAGCATTTCACATGCAGGTATGTTCACAAAACTTTAAAAAAATCGGTGTACGAGGTAGGTGCTTCAATTTAATAAAAAGTTTGTATACAGACACAAAAGTCTGCACCCGTAATGAAAATGGATTCTCCCCTTCAATCTATGTTCGAAGAGGAGTACTACAGGGAAATACACTGAGCCCCACGTTATTCAATATATTTATAAATGATATTGTTGATTGGCTCCCAGATACCGATTCGCCAACAGTTAGTCATTCTCAAAACAAAAGTATCTCTTGTCTTTTATATGCTGATGACTTAGTATTACTTTCAAAATCTAAACATGGCCTACAGCTGAAACTAAACCAGTTACATTTATATTGTAAACAATGGGGTATTGAAATCAATAGAGGCAAAACAAAAGTTGTCATATTTTCGAGATCAGAACCACGAGCTCGAATGTATTTTAAATGTGGAACAGAAGTTATAGAAACAACTGAACAATATAAATACCTGGGAATAATATTCCATAAATCAGGCAGTTTTGAAAAGGCTATGGAACATCTGGCAAAACAAGGTAATAAAGCTTCTCATATTCTTAAAAGATCTTTCAAGAATGAAAACATAAGCATACATATATTATCAAAATTATTTGATAGTCTCGTTTCACCAATACTAACGTATGGAGCAGAAATATGGTTCCCCACTTGTGAAAACGTAGATGCTACTTTTACCTTTGACAAACTATATAACCATTGTCTCATGAACAAATTTCCTCATGAGCATGTTCATCTAAACTTTTTTTAAACAAATACTGGGTGTCCACAAAAAAGCCACAAATTTAGCAATACTTGGTGAAATAGGTAAATACCCCTTAAGTTTAAAAGTGATTTGTCAAGTAATAAAATTTTGGTTTCACATAACACAGGCACGAGAAAATTCGTATATCAAAATTGTGTATGATGACATGCTTACAGAAGAAACAAAACAGCGGACACGGATTAATTTCATTGAAATTATATTACAGTATCTTGGTTTAGGACACGTTTGGAATAATCAGTCAACATTCAATATTCATAGACTTAGCCATGTTATAATGAATAAACTAGAATATGGATATGTTTTATTCTGGAAGAGAAACAAATCTGAAAATAAATCTAAACTACTATTCTATAATAAAGTTACTCGTGAATACAGAACCGAGCCTTATTTGCTTGAAGGATATCTTAATTATAATCAAAAACAATCATTGTGCAAATTAAGAATATCCTGTCATGATTTAGCAATAGAAAAAGGCCGATATTTCAACATTCCAAAAGAAAGGAGACTATGTTTACAATGTCAAACAATAGAGGATGAATTTCATTTCTTAGATGACTGCGAATTATACAAAGATATTAGAATAGAATTCATACATAAAATTCAAAATTACATTCCAAATATTATTAAACCCAGTCAGCTAATACTGGAAGACAAACTTGTGGGACTGTTTGGGAAATTTGTCAGTAACTGCTGTCAAAAACGCCATAGCGTGCAAGAGTGATTCAATGTCTTGTTCAGCATTTATCTATTTTTGTTTCGCTTTTTTTTCTTTTTTTTTTTCGTGGTTTCATGTAACTTTGCATGCGTGTCTTATAAACCTTGTTCAGGTTTAATTGACATTAAAAATGATTCTGATTCTGATTTACACACACACACACACACACACACACACACACACACACACACATATATATATATATATATATATGTATGCATACACATACACATACATATACATACATATGTACACTTACATACACACACACATATACATACATATGCACACAAAAAGTATATACACACACACATATATATATATATATATATATATATATATATATATATACATATATATATATATATACATACACACACATACATATATGTGTATATATATATATATATTCATGCATACATACATATGCATAATATTATATACATATATATATACCTATACCTGCGTATATATCTGACCAAAAGCTCTCAACCCAATCGTGATGGGTTTCATGATATAATCAACAAATGATAACTACAATGTTGACATCATGGGAGAAATACTGACTGAATGCTGCAAAAAATATTTCCTTCTTCCAAGTAGTTAATTACAAATGAAATGAATTTTTACTGGGACAAATTAACAAGAAGCTGTTTCTTTATAACATGTCAAGGACAGGAGTAATTCTCGTCGTTGGTAAAAATGCTCTCGGCATCAAGCTCCTCCATGAACATCGGGTCCATTCCATCACAAATTGTTCATGGGATATATATAAAGATAAGCAATTGCAGTAAAATAATTTAAATGATTTCCTTTATACTCTGAAACGGGAAAGTATCAGTTCGTTCACATCACATGTAATACTGTGTCATGAATCACACACACACACACACACACACACACACACACACACACACACACACTTCCACCCACCCACATACTATACATACTATAAATTATGGTAAGCTTTGGTCAGAGCCGCTGACACAGCGAAAAGTATATACTGAAGATCATCGATGTGCTCACAAAACGCAAGCATACGCACATAATAAAAACAATCACGCGTCTCAGGCGCACGCTCAACCTGGCAAGACATCCTATCCATTATCTTCTCATTACTCTTATCAATTCACTTCAGAAGAGAGTTTCCATCAAACACAGCCATTGTATGCATGCTATTCAGTTTCCTGAAACAGAATATCTATAAAAAAAAATAAAAATAAAAATTAATAATAAAAAAATAAAAATAAATAAATAAATAAATAAATACACACGCACACATCTGGAATGAAA